>NW_017732325.1:179186-215463 GCF_001890085.2 Hipposideros armiger | reverse complement strand
TATATATATATATATATATATATATATATATATTCTTTTTAATATGTATGTATTCTGGCATTGAAATATTTTAACCCAAATATCTGTACCCAATATCATACACAGTGATAAAGACTTATGCATATTAATTTGCCCCTGTGGAGAATTATAGCCCACTGTGAATTATTAGAAAGATTGATTTAAAAAAAATTATCTCACTCCTTCTGCCCAGTCTTTTAAAAAAGAATAAAAGAAAAAATAACTACAAGTAATACACCGGAGGGTATGGTAAAGAAAAAGGGTGTTTTATTCATGCACCAGGCTGCTGGTTCTCAGAGATGCAAATCAGACTGCCTGTGAACTGGCAGCTGCTGTTAGAGCACTGTATGTCCCAGTCTGCAAAGAGAACAGGAGAAATGTGCAGAGTGTTTTCATCTGTAAATCAAACACAAACCAGGAAGACATTTAATGCTGCATATGTAACACCATTACTATTGACAAAGTTGAGTTTCTGTTTTTTCTCCTTTTTCAGTACCCATTTTAAGCTAAGCTGTTATAATTCCTAGAGGGGAGCTTATAAGATATGTAACTATTTTGTTTGCATTTATTGTGAGTTTTTTGTACTTCAAATTTGTATTTTCTTTTTTCTATCATTTTTCCTATCCTTCCTTCCTTTGCTACTGATAGTGTTCCTTTAGCACCTGTCAAGTTCCGGCCCTGTTCTAGACGTTGGGGACAATGTGGTGAACAGTTGAAATCACTCTCTCACTAAGCTGAGAGTCTAGTGGGCAAAAGCTTCATCTTCCAAGGCCATGATAGTATCTACAAATGGACACTTTAAATGAAATACATGAAAACCATAAGTTGAAAATACTGCAACACAAAATATAAAAGAGAGGAGAGGGATAAAGGATGAGAGAGATAGGAAAAGAAGGGGGAGAGCAGAGGAGGGAGAAAACAAATTTATTTTACATTTCTTAGATATTTTGGGGATGTGGAAAGAGGTTGTAGAATTCCCTGTTAAGAGCATTCATTATCATGGAATTTTAATGGCTTTAAAAACCCCGCTACCGAACATTTTATGTGATCCACTGTTCTATGTATATAATTTAGGATCCACAATCCTCTGAAAGTCAACACTCAATAAGTCTTTCCCTGGGACCTATCATCATTACCTGATACCATGGCTATTTTCCAGACATCCTGACTCTAAGTAGACTAAAGTTGTGCTCACTTTAGGAAAAAAAAAATACTGACCTCTTCTACCTCCATAAATATTTTATAACTGTTTATATAGCTGTGAAAGAGTTCCACCTGAAAATTTGCCCACAGATTCTGTATGTTTCGATCTAAGCATAATTCAAGAGCAGTGGGTATCATAAAGAGATTAACCTAAAGCAATGTGAATAATTCCAAGAGTTCCAGTGGTTTATATATAGTTCAATAAGGAAGTAAGGAAAGCACAACCTCAGAGAGATAGAACTTCCTAAAACACCTGGGTAAAAATATACTCTATTCAACCTGACCTAACAAGTCCAGTCATACTGTAGCTTATGATTATGAATGCATGATTATTTTCAGCTAGAGAGTAGCTCTGAAAATCTCATCTCATTTATAAGTTATATTTGGAACATGGAAATAGGAAGATTCAGATGCCAGGGCCAAAACCAAAAGATAATTTGAGTCAGTTTGTAGAAGTCTTTGGAAAACAGAAGAGATAGAGCTAAACAAGTCTTCCAGATTTATCTTGGGCAAGAGCACAGACTTGAGTTATAACACTAATGTAAGGATACTTTTCTGTGGATATTCATACTAATAGCAGCTTTTAAAAGAAATTTTAAAAATGACATTGAAATGAGTTTTTGCACAGCAACCTAAAAGCACTCTAGCACATTGTTTTTTGTTTTTAAGTACTTATCTCTTGCCTCTTATCCTAAGGCATAACATATATATTTCTTAACTCTTACAATTATTGGAAAGTATTTTCTGACAATGCAGATAAGCAAGCTCTGCTTGAGAACTATGTTTCTGTGAAGAAATCCAGTGCTACATTACCTTTAATGTCCACTTTTTTGTAGGTCCAGTCATCATTCTGTTTTCTCTCATTAAGGATATGGTCAAAGAAGAAAACATTTTATAATGTTTAGTTTGCAAACATAGAATATGTACTTATGTAATTTGGAAATAGAAACCCATTTCTCAGAAATGACAAAAATAATTAAGCTATAAAAATAGGCTAGCACCCATGGATTGAGGCACAGCTTGCTATAGACACACTTTCTATTAAAGAACAGTATCTGCCAGAGTTCAACAGTTCATTCAGGTATTTCTGTCTTAAAGCCACTAGAAGTCTTATTTTTCTTATGAAATAGGACATTTGTATTAACTGACATAACCAAAATTACACACACACACACACACACACACACACACACACACACATATATATGTTATATCTGGCACTGAAATATTTTCACCCAAATGTCTGTACCCAATATCATACACAGTGATAAAGAGTTCGCATGCTAATTTGCCCCTGTGGAGAATTGTAGCCAACTGTGAAGTTAGAGGGAGCACAGTCTACACAAGAACACTCTCACTTCTGACACCAACTGCAAATTCAGGATGTTCCCCAAGCCACCTTCAGGTTTGATAATTTGCTAGAAGGACTCACAGAACTCATTAAAAGCTATCATACATGGTTTTTAAACTTAAAATTTATTACAGGGAAGTGAAAAAAGATTAAAACCCATCAAAGGAAGAAGCTCATAGGGCAGAGCCTAAGGAAGTACAACACTTAGAGACTCTTTTGTCCTCTCCTCATGGAGTTAGGAAAGCCTACTTTTTTGGTATTAAGGTGAAACAATGTACTCAGAGTACTAGTGCCATCCAGGAAAGTTCACTCAGGCCTCAATGTCCAGAATTTTGGGGGAAGGCCTCCATTATGGAAGCACAATGGATTGCTCCTAGCTGATCTTAGGAGGTCACGCTACATGAACCAGCCCCATCCGTAAATCGTATTGTGTTTCTGGCATGGTCAGCCCCTTCCCTAAATATTGTGGCCAACTCTGACCCTAAATCACATTTTTAGCCTATCCAGCATGACCCCTGACCCTCAGGAAATCAAAGTTTCCCAATTAGGTGTCATATTCCCAGGGTCTAGTGATCACCTCTACTAGTGGAGGGCACAGGCCTGGTCTCACTTTGGGAAAGGATAAATTCTTCATTAGAAAGGCCCCCAAAGATCAATGTGAGCCAACAGGGTAAGTACCTTGACTGCTAGCCAAAAAGGTTTACAAAATCCTAGACTGCGTTAATTGAAGTAATGTTCACTCTACTCTGATTGTTAAGACTCTATCTATAGTTGAAATGGCCACACATTGGGAAAAGTAAAACAAAGGAGTGGAGAAGAGTCTGAAATTTATGTAATTTATTTATTCATTCATTTTACATTGACTCCAAAAACATTTTGGGGGTGGGGGCAATTACTATGTGTCAAGCTCACTGCATATTGTGATTGATATTGGACATAGACAAATTGTCATAAAATATCATGATTGGTACTGTAATGGCGATATCCACAAGGTACTGCTCCAAGATGAGTGATCCGCTCTGCCTGGAAGGCTTGTCTTCACAGAGGAGAAAACTTTTTGGCTGCCTTTGAGCTCGTCTTGAGAAATGTCTGGTGTTTTCTGGGTTAATACCATGCAGGTTCGTGTACAGGGCAATCTATGCAAAGGGACTGCATAGGGAAAGAAGAATGAAGCAACATAACATGTTTCCAGTAATGTTTTACAACAAAACAGGTTTATATAGATAAAGAAAAAACTCAGGGGACGGCTGAGTGGTGTGGTGGTTAAGAGATGGCTTGGGACGCCAGAGGGCCCCAGTTCGGATGCCACATATGAGGGCCAGTGACACTGCCCTCCACAGCTAAGATGCTGAACAACAGCTCAACCTGGAGCTGGGCTGCCATGAGTTGCTGGCAACGGCGTAGGCTGCAGCCCCTGTTGCAATGGGTTGCCATGGGCTACCGTGTGTAGCCAGCAGCCAGCGTGAGCGGCCAGCAGCCACAGTGAGTGGCTGTCCAGAGGCCGGTGACTGATCTGCCTCACAAGGGAAGAGTGGAATGACGGTGCCAGCTTGAGCCAGTGAAGCAACATCCTCCACAACTAGACTGAAGAACAAAAAGGACAGCAACTTGTCTGTTCCCCTTCCCCATTTCCCCAATAAAAATCTTTAAAAAAAAAAACAAAAAACAAAAAACCTCAGAGGCAAAACATGTAGTTTTCAAATAACAGAAGGCAATAATGTAGGCAAGGCAGTTGGTCTGTCCTGTGTTGTTTCAGAGTTGTTTGTACTTAAACTCTCTGTGTCAACATGGCATTTTTCTAAAACCAAGCTTTGGTGCTACAAACTTGAGGGATTAAAAACTCAGAAGAGTAGTAAACAAGCCAGCAATAGTAATAACCCAATCACCAGCACACAATGCAGTGATATTTCACTCTGTCTGGGAAAGCTTTCACAGTTGTTGTGTTACTCATTGAACACAAACTGTGTAATGTATGGCTATTGGGCTTAAACTGTTTTCTGTCCTAACTGTGCTCCCTTATACACTCACCAAACGTGTCCCAGTAAATGTGTGACCTTTATTTAGTGCAGACTTGACATTACATTACATTTCTTATTTCTTTCCTGGGCAAACTCTATCCCACTGAATAGCAAGGCACATAACTCACTCAGTCCAATGTTTCAACAAAGAAAGATCACCAGAGAAGTGTGTACACAGTATATTAAATACACTCAATTTAGAACATAATGAAAAATGTATCTTTATTCTCATCTCAGGGTCTCTTTGTGAGATTTATTCAGCGGAGGCTAGCTTCCCCTGCCCCTCCATGAAAACATGGCAGCCACCATGCTTTTCAGTTTATTCTTAGAGTATTATACATTCTTACAGTCAATTTAAGAATCAATATAGTCACTATTTGTTAAAAAAATATGTTTTTCCAATACAAGGCTATATCAAAACACGCATAGCTAGATATAACATAAAATATTCCTTTTCTCCCCAGCTCAGTTGTATGTGTGAAAGGAAGCCTAAACTTTCCCCTTTTATTTCATTACCATCTGTTCAGGTTTCCCAGGATTGGAGTTGAGGCAGTGAAGGACAGTGTATAAGACAGTTACTTGAACTAGTTTCCTATAATTTGGTTTTATCCCTGTATTAGTTATAAATTTTTTATGTAACAAGTCAATCCCAAATTTATCAGATTAAAACAATGAACATTAATTATCTCATAGTTTCAGCAAATTGGGCATGGCTTCACTTGGTCCTCTAGCTTGGGGTTTCTCACTAGTCTGCAATCAAGATATTGGCAGGACTCCTGTTATCTCAAGGCCCAACATGGGTAGGAGTAATTTCCATGCTCACTCACCCGGCTGTTGGCAAGACTTAAATACTTGCTGGCTAAAACAGAAAAATCAGTTCCTTGCCACATTAGCCCTTCCATATAGCATCTCACAAAGTGACCTCTGGCTTCTCTCACAGCAAGGAAATGAGAGAGGAGAGTCCAAAACAGAAGCCTTGATTTTATGGTCTAATCTCAGGAGTGACATCTCAACACTTGGCGGTATTCTAGTCATTAGAAACAAGTTATTAGGTTCAGCATATTCTCAAGGGGAAAGGATAACATAAGAGCATGGATTCTAGGAGATGCGGATAATCGAAGACCATTTAGAGGTTACCTACCACAATCTCTCAAGGCCGGAAAGTGTTTAAATGATGATTCTTTGCCTGCTTGGGCACCTTGTGGGCCTTTGGGAGATTCTTGTCGCTGGAGACCTCTCTCGTAGTTATCTTGACCAATAAATGCATTTCTGTTTCAGGTGGCCATGTAGATTCCTCCCTTAGTCTTTCAGTCAAGATGTCCTTAGTAGCCTTCTTAGGATCTAAAACACCTTCTTTCCTTCTAGTAATATATATCTGGTACACCAACAAAATCTCTCATCTCCCTTGTTTCTACCAATGTTAGAAGTGTAGATTGATTCCAGCACTGCAACGTCCTACCAAATGTGTTATTATGATACACATTCACATACAATGTCATATAATTTACTGTGGGTCGCTACTGTCCTGTCATCCACATGTGCACTCTCCTCTCTACTCTTATATCTGTTAGGAAAACAATCCCTTATTGAAAAACAAACAAACCAAAAAAAAAAAAGTATTTTAGTATAGAAACAAATATCCAAGAAAATTTAGTTACATACTTACATTAATGGAAGTCAAAATCAATTTAAA
Source organism: Hipposideros armiger (assembly GCF_001890085.2). Classification (NCBI taxonomy): domain Eukaryota; kingdom Metazoa; phylum Chordata; class Mammalia; order Chiroptera; family Hipposideridae; genus Hipposideros; species Hipposideros armiger. The sequence goes on along the minus strand of NW_017732325.1, from coordinate 209,180 downwards.
TGCAATTATTCTTTTCAGGGAATAAAATATTTTCTTGTTATTTTCTTAATTGTCATAGAAAGATAAGGAAATAGCCAGCAATGCCCATAAATTAGCCAAAATATGTAGCAAACATAGCTTTTATATGCCCTTAGCTATTAACAAAATTAAGTATTGCTTACTCTCTTTTGTTTATTTTTAGCGATATACTTCTTTTATAATTCTTTATTATCTCAAACTATTGAGGAATTTCTGTATTCCTTTAGGCTCTGATTATTGTGTAGTGGTATTATAATTTATCAATTTCATAGTATGGCATGATATTATATTAAATAATAGTGGAAAACTGAAAAAAGGCCATTTCTCTCATTCTGAATAAGGAAATAAGCAATTTCTTCTTTGTTTTATGTAAACATTTGATAACATTGGATAAAATTTACCAATTTAATTAACTAAAGGTCATAATGAGTAAAGAATTCACAGTAGAAAAAATACAAAGCACTGCATCTGCAAATTGTTGGTCCTAAGCTATGCACATCCTCCAGTTATTGTGTATCTCACAATCATGTCTTAGTTTTTCACAGTTGATAAAGACAAGAGATACTCCAATCAAATTATGTTCTCATTTTAATTGGAACATCAGCACTTATTTGAGCATGTACAAAACACCACTTTGTTTGTGATTTAATTTCCCTATTTATATAAGGGGAAGATAGAATTTGGTGAACTGGCAAGCCTCTCCTACCCCTAGAATTCCATAATTGTATTAAAAGTGCTGTAATAGTCAATTCTTGGGAAAAGAGAAAGAACAAAAGAAGTGCACTCGTGACTTGTTACATAAAGGTTAATCAGGCGTTAAGGAAAAGTTCACTAACAATGAAAGCAGTAACTAATAATCATAAGGGGCTTTGAATGGTACAGTCTAAAATTTGAAAGGTAATAATGACCAAGATAGTGACAGAAATTTTGGAACATGAATTTGGCCTTGAAGTTCGATGCGGCTCTAATAGGGGTACATTTTAAAGATAGTGTTATTTTCCTATTCTTCTCATTCACACCATATCAACATAAAGGGTGCACAATTATTATCAGCTGGAACAATTAGACCCGAACTCGTTAGAATGTATATAGTTTTAATTCTATCCTTGTTAACTGTGATAACTTAAGCCTTTTCTGTATTTTCATTTGATTGACAAGTCAATTTGTATATTTTAACAACAAAAATTCAGAGTACTATTATACATAGAATGAGCACTCTTTAAATATTGCATGTATAAAATTTTTTATCATTAAGTTCAATAGTTTATTTCTTTTTAGAATGTTTCACTTGTATATCTTGTGAAATTTTGAGTAATTTTTGAGGTTACTGTAGCTATAAGTAGCTGTATGTATAGTATCTTTTTGTGCCCTTTTCTGATATAATATTTTCTGGTTATGTTTATTAGGGTTTCCAGCAGGGGTTAGAAACACTGTAAAAGATTATATGAAAAATCTGAAAACATGAAATAAGGGTAAAAATTTAAAGGTAGAGATTTCAAAATGCAGAACAAGAATCAGGTTTCACACAATAGAACTTAAGAGTCTGAAATAATAGATGATTTTCAGTTTTGAAGTAGTGAAGGAATTTAAAAGTTTCACATTACCTTGATGAATTCAAGGTATTTTAAATTAGCAATCTGATTTTGTCAGCATGTTGGAAGTATGTCATTCATTGGGGGACTCAAGTTAACCAAGCTCTGAGAACTATGTATAAATTAAAGTGCAGAAATGCTGTTTTGGATAACTTATAAGACACTGCTTAGGTATTTTCTCATAATTCTCCCTTAATCACGTTTTTCAGAATGACAAACCTCTCACACATTTAGCTGACATATTCTTTCTTTGCACATGTTAAAACTATTATTTAGCTTAATGTCAAATATCATTGGTTTAGGAGCCCTTCTATCTCTAGAAATTGACATTGCAGATTTATGACTTAAACCACTGATTTTTTGTTTAACTTTAAGGGAAACTTTACCTGTAATTCTTAGGAAGAACTTCCCATGTATCAGTTGCTATGTACAAATTATAAAATGTAATTCATGTTTTAAATGATGACAACATGAATGGCATAAGACTAACTTTGCATGTTTCTTCATTTAAAAAACTTTTATTATTTTCAAAACTCATGGAAAAGATATTTTCATATAATCAATAATGATGTATCTGAGTTGATATTTCTGTTATCAAATGTTCTAGTGTGTTAAGAATTGTGCTCAACCGTCTTAACATCTGTATGGAATTGTGGCATGGAGTGTCTTTATCGAGATAATCCTTACCTTATATATTTTTCAAATTTAAAATTATTGATTTGTCTAACTCTATCACACATGCCTAACATTATTTTCATATTCAAAATATAATTAAAGTAAAAGTGGAAAAAATTTGTTTATCAAATCCAATAATTATAATTTCACTTTAAAACCTAAGAAGGGAGATTCTAGAAATCCCTCAAGAAAAATATATCCAATAAAGAAAGAAAAGTTTAATTAGACGGTAGGGACAATAATATGCTCAAGAGAATATAAGAACATACAATGAAGAGTATAAATAAGATATAAATGATAATTGAAAGGAATCTATTTCTTCAGAGATAAGAGAAATGCCAAATGGAATTTCTTGTGTTTATAGCTCTCTCAACTGAATATTTTTTATACCTTAATCCCTTTTGGACATATAAGATGACTTTACAGAATTTTCTTATATAGAGAAATATATTTCACCAGTCTATTAGGGAAAACATGCCTGTTTATAAAGTTCTTTGCAATGGCTCATATAATAATGAAGAATAATGGTTCAATAAATGCAGAAAAAGTACATATACATAAAGTACGAGAAATCGGGCTGGCCGAGTGGCTCATTGGTTAAGAGTTGGCTTGGGAGCGCAAACTCTGAGCAGCAGGGCCACCGGCTCGGATCCCACATGAGGGCCAGTGACACTGCCCTCTACAGCTAAGATGGAGAACAGCAGCTCGACCTGGAACTGGGCCGCCATGAGTCGCTGGCAACATGTAGGCTGCAGTGGGGCTGGCCGGCAGTGGGCGTGAGATTTCATGAGCTGTTGTGAGCCGCTGTGAGCAGCCGTCCAATGGCTGGTGACCTATATGTCTCAGCTGGGAAGAGCACAATGATAATACCAACATGGGCCAGTGAAGCAGTGTCCTCCACAACTAGACTGAAGAACAAAAGGACAGCAACTTGTCTGTTCCCCTTCCCTGATTCCCCAATAAAATCTTTTTTAAAAATAAATAAAAATAAAATATGAGAAATCACATTCCTAGCAATTGTTATTAGTTCATCAAAGTTCTTTTGTGAAGAAACCATTGATTTTTTTTTCCGCCGAAACAGATCCTGTTATAACAGTACTTCACATTTATCCCAAAACTACACTATCAAAATAGCCAAGTAGCTAATTTTGGAGGAAGACCAAGTAAACAGCAGAGGACATTCTTACCAATTTTTGCAAGGATACAGTTATTGGATGATGGGGGCTGCCTTTAGCTGCCAATTAGAAAAGCAAGAACATACTTTAGAGGTGTGAGAAAAGAAATAATGCTTCTGAGTGTCTGATTACAAGAGATAATAATAAGCACCCATATGAGCAAACAATTCCTTTCTTCTTTGTTAAGCAAGATGTCAAAGTCTGTTAATGAACAAGGTTAGCTGGAGTGATAGACTTAAGCATAATGACTAATGTTCTCTTACATAAACTTACAGAAAATGAGCTAAGGATTTGAGAATCAGGTGCCTTTTGGTGATGTTCAAGATCATTTAAATATCACATTGAAGTTTTTGTAACCCAAAGTTAAATGATTTTAAAAAATGCACTCTTTACTTCTTGAACTTCTAATATGTACAAGATACAGTTAACACATAGATTGGAAGAGACGATCTATGCCCTTAATAAACTTATAGTTCCTAAGAGAGACAGATGGTCCAGTACATCAAACAAAAACATTACACAGAAGGTGAAAAGATAGCGAGGGCTGAGAGCACATAAGCCATCCTGAGAGGGTAAGGAAGGCTTCAGACTATACTTGAGCTCTCACTAAAAAATATAATGTAAACTTACCTCTCATATAAGGGGTGGAAGAGCATTGATTCAGGAAAGGTAACAGCAGGTTCACAGAAGACATAAAAGGCTCACGTAAAAGAGCATCATGTATTTATTTTCTGGAAGATGAAGTTTCTAATGAGGAGTGATGTGAGAAATGACAAGACACTTAATAAGAATCTGCGCCTTATAGTGTGTGAGTGAAAGAAAAGACTACTGTCACTAATCTTTTGTAATTTATGGTTTACAAGAAAACTTCACATGAAAAAAATGATAGGCTTAGAGGAGTAGCCTTCTTAATTTACAGAATTATTTAGGTAACTTCAGGAAACCAGTAGGTATTTCCCCACCTTAAACCTCAATCCTCAAAACTTGCTTCTCAAAATGAGCCTCTTGTATTGACATGGATAAAACTTTGCCAAGTTCAGATAAAATGTCTGAACTTCACCTTTTCAGTTTATCTATTACTAGGCATTGCACAGTTTTCAAGAATAGAAACAGAAATAAATGTTGCATACCTTTGGATGATATCAAGCAACTTGTATATTACATTTGAAAGGGATGGGCTATAAATGAGGTAGTCTTTTTAGTTAAGAAATCTTTTTTTTTATTTTACTAAAACAATTAGCTAAAATTTACTACTGTTCTTTAGGTTTGGAAAAGAGACCTTTCAGAACTTCTTTCAAGTAAAGGAGAGAAGAAATCTTTTAAAAGGCATGTAGAATAGGTATAAATACGTAGAGTAAGTAGAGTAAGGAATAAATGTTCACATTGATCTATAGTGAATTTAAAGTGATATTTGGTTTTGTATCATCTATATTAATGTTGAAAAATCAAAGAGAAAATTGTAAGTTTTATTGTTGCTGTTGCTTAAGCATCTTTAATCATCATGGTTAATTAACCATGTTCTGTTATATCACAGTAGTTCAAAAGTTTTATTTATTAACTTCACTTTGCATAGAACCTTCTACTGTGTACTATATACCATCCTGGGTCTTTCTTATTTCTCATCCCATTCTTCTAGATCAAGAGACCATCTACAAATGGTATCTCCCTACCATTTTTTTCCATTTATACCTTGTATACAATTGTTTCTTGTCTATACCTTACTTTCTGAGAGTAACTTGGGCATTTTTACAAGGTGCATTAGTGATCACTTAAATGTATTCAAGCCATACTCATGTAGATGACAACCTTATAGACTGAAAGAGCTTATGTCAACCTTGTGTGTGCTCGCTCCTGGGCACATCTGATCACCGCAAGGTATCATGGGTGTCATGGGAAGTTAGAATATGCAGCGTATATCCTAAAGACTCACATTAGTATCTTCCTGGGTCCCAATTATGTGATGTCTTTATGATACTCATAAAATCATTTTAATTAAAGAAATGCTGATGAAGATTAAGATAAAATAGCTTTATTTTATAGTTATTAAGAGACTATATTTGTTGCTTCCAGTTTTCTGGGTTAGATTTTTCTGTAGGCCATGAAGTTGGTGCAGCAGTGATGTTTCTGTGATGCTACTGCCCTTAATGCTAACGAGAATCTGACAGACTGTAGACTTTGACTATGTCTAATTCTTCTAGATGTTTGCAGATATCTGTCATAACTCTAAGGCCTCACACACCCACAGAGATACCTAAAACTAATAAAGTGACTATAATGCTTCAGAACTGTTTGGCCTCTGCCCATGTACCCTCCTTGCCTCTGACTCCATCTTTTTCCTACTAGTATCTGTAGTTTTGGCATCCCTGCTACGTCCGCTCCTATGGCATCTATCTCATTTCCTCCAAGCTCATGAATTAGCTCCTCCATTATATCCCAGCGGTTCAAAACTTCTATTTATTAACTTCACTTTGCACTTAAACTCTTCTACTAGGTACTATTCACTGTCCTGGGTCTTTCTCATTTCTCACTCTAGCCTTACACATCAGGAGACCATTCTACAACTCGTGCCTGCCTACCAATTTACTATCTGAAACCATCTTCTCTTACACTTTGACTTTTTTCACTTTCAATATGTATATGTATGTATACAGACTTTTGAAGAAATGAAGACCATTAAAATTAACTCCATGCCATGGGTAGCTACTTCCTAAACCAAGTATTTCTTGGCACTGCATAATGTTCCAATGCTTTAGAATTGTTTAGTGTGATACCAGTATAATAAAATAATTTTTTGAATAGAGCATTCTTAATTTTCCAATATCTTAGGAATATCTGTTTTAATTGATTTAAAAAAATAACAACCAAAGATACAAATACATGCAGAGTGCTTGGAAGCCTTATAGAATATGAGGTAGGCAGTAGAAAAGGCACTGCATGTTTGTTGTGTATTTGAATCCATGTAATAATTATTGTCATAAACTTTATATAAGTAAATAAGATTTTCCTATAACCATCAAATGTTGTTCTAACATTTGCAGTTTCATACATGTTTTTCTCTTTCTTTCCCTCATGATATTACATCTTTTTCACATTTAAGCCATGACAAATGAAGACCAATAACAATCTCTGTCAGTCATTCTTCAGTTATCCAGCTTTTGTAATAAAAATGCCAGAATTCCCTACTGAATCTCTTTTAAAGTTCAGATTTTCTTTTACCTAAAGGGTGATATAGAGTGAGAGAAATAGTGAAAGATTCCAAGATAAAAAATGAGCACTGAAGGAATGTCAACAGATGAGAATCTCATAACCATCTTAGGTTTTAGAAAGTTTACAAAACTGATTTAAATATTTATAAAAGCAATTTTATAAATTGTGTTCAAGATCTTTTTTTAGTATCTGAAAGAGTATTCTGAGGAACTACCCCTATATTAGTGTCTTAATCAGAGTAGCTTTCAAAAAGAACAATCCACCAATTTTCTTCACTATTCCTATGAGGAATTGCCTCATCTCCCAAGTTCATCCCTCATTAACAAGGGACATTTCTTCCTCAGATTTATTTAGAATACACTATACAAGCATTTTCACATTAAATTAAGTCATTTTGCTTTACCTATGAGCCTTAAGTCTTGTGATGGAATCTATTAACAAATTCATTGCCCAAGTATAAAATTAACGCCCATGAGTTGATACTGACATAATTAAATGATTGAATAAATTAATAAATTAGAGAGAAGAGACAAATTTCCCAAGAAGAATCCCAAATAATTTTGTTGTTACTCCACATTCAAGCAGAGGGAGCATAACCCCCAACTCTTCAAGTGTATTCTTCACATAGCGCCTGCCTTCCAAAGTCCAAAGTATGGAAAAGAATGACTTTATAGCAGACAAACTTAACAAATGCTATCTCAGCCAGGTGATCAGAGCAGACATCAACAGTCCTAAATCACGTTAATAGTATGGACACTTGATAGGATGATATGATATGATAGAAATGGCACCTCGCCTCTGTGGGCTTCCTTTCAATAACCAATAACTAGTAAATCTTATCATGAGAAAAACAACAGAGAAATTCCAGTAGTGAGGTATCCTACAAAATACCTGATCATTTTTAAACTGGAAATCAAAGCCTCCAAATATGCTGATGATACGTAGGCTAATAGGTTAAATGCTGTGGGCTTTTCAGTAAGGGGTTTGTGCTCAATATGTTAGGTGCACCACTCAGGATGATGGTGTCCCTGTTGTTTTCAGTAGGTCAAGAGTGAGCCTCTCAGCTGGCTAGAAGCTCATGTCAAGATCCAACAGAGACCTTCCAGCCAATCTTAATTCTAAATGTTTGACTCACACAGGAAGCCCTTACCATGATTTTACAAGCAGGAGAGAAGTTTCTATCCTTTCTGTATCTAACACTTTTCTGCTTTTTAATGTACCTGTGTCTTAAATATTTTTAGTGCCCCCTCTGTTTTTTAGTAACTCTCACCAACAGTCTTCCTAGAGGGTAGGTATCTCAGTTAGATATTGGCCCCTTCTCTATGGGGCGTCCTGAACAAATACCTTCTGTGGTAAGCCGCTGACTCTTGGAAATCATGGTTAATTGACATAATGCTTAAAAATGAAAGATGACCTCATTCAGAAATGCCTCTCTCCCGCCCCAGCTAAAAAAAAAAAAAAGTTATTTATGTGAAAATTTCTAGGAAATTTTCTTGGTCACTTGTTATAAACCTTTCCAGCTGAGGGAGACACAGGAGAGATGAGTTACAATGTACAGCAAGACCAGCAGGGAACGAGAAAGCAAATACCTAATTTTTCCTTGAAGGAGAGTTAGGCCCCCCTTCTGGTTATGGAGAAAGACAGTCATGGGTCTGAAGCCTAGGCAGCCCTGACATTTCTTTTTCTGAATCATAGTTTCATCTGAACAAAATTAAGAAGAAATAGGAAGAAAGTTTTGATGCACTAGCATCTGGTTTTACAGAGAAAACCCAAAATTATTGAAATGTTATATGTGACCCATGAGTTTATTAAAAGGCCTTGATCTACTTAAAGGCTGCAGGCGTCAGAGAGAACTCGAGCATTTCTGAAGCAGAGCACAACATCTGGTTGAAGATCTCCATGTTACAAGTTAAAGAGCAGCATCTCCAATACTAGTAGTTTATTAAAACACTAAGGTAATGGGATTCAAGGCTCTACAAAGAAATTGTGGAGTTATTTTTCAATTCAGCATTACATTAGCATAGTATATAAAATTATTCTGTTTTAAGAAGTTATGTATTTTTTAAAGTGGAAAACTTAAAAATATAGGGAATTTCAGGATAATGCATGGATAGTGTGGTTTTGCCACCTAACAACATTCTCATTTAGTTATTTAATAAATAAAAATCTCTTATGAAAGTAATTAAATATCAAATTATCTAAGATGTATGCATGCAGTGCATTTATATAGTTCATTCCAAAATAACAAAAGATCACAATTTTTGTATATTTTATTTTGATCCCCTGATTTGCTTGCCCTTTCTTCAATTACAGTTCAAAATATTATTTGTTGATTTGTACATAATTGGCATAACATTAACAATTGAGAATCTGAAAATATTCTCTAAAAAACATTAATTGTTAATATAACATTTTGAATACAATATTTGTCCCAAGACAAAAGTCCCCAGCAGTATAAAATAATTAACAATGCATTTATTATTGTTACACAGAAAAGAAAATATTTATCTTTTTAAGATTATATCAAAGGAACTCTAAGAAATGAAAAATATTTATGACTTTTAAAAGGTAAAATTAAAAATATTTTCATCCAGTATTTCTTTGTTCACTAATATGAAGATATGTGGTTCTCTTAACTCTTTTACATTTTCTTAACTAATAGGACATACATATGCCCAAAGGTAGTCTTTCAAAATTGTACAGTCTTACCCGATAAAGTTCCATGTTTCCACAGAGTTCATGTTTTTCTGTTTATACTCTGGTAGTCCCTAATAATTACTGTACTATCTCTTCCTATATTACAATTGATGGAATCAATGCTTGTGAACATAAAAAAGGCCAAAGACAAGTGACATTTAGTGTCAAAGAGTATCCTCTTTAAAACCATATTGCATGGTTTCAACAAATTATGCTGGACTAAATATTTTTGTTCTTTTAACTTAATCTGGTCCTGGAACAGAAATATACATTTATTATTTTCTGAAAGCAGAGAGACCATTACTAGAAACAAAATTTGCCTGTATGGTGTTTGTAACTAATGTGTACAGCCTTGCAAATTACAGAAGTTCAAGATGGTAGTGGCATCTTCATTTAATATTGTTGCAGTAGCCAGTCAACCATTAAATAAATGTTTCTGAAATCCTGGTATCTCTTTCTATTCTTTTATTTTTAATTAAAGTTGCAGAGAAACATTGATTGAAATGTCTTTTATCCTCTTACTTCTTTTTAAATTTTTTTTTACCTCACTCTTTTATACTCCTCCTTAATCATGAATGCAAATAAAATTCAAAGTGTAATCAGCAGCTGCTGAAAGAGGACTGAGCAAACTGGGTTGCCATGGGAACCATGAAGTCAGTCCTTGACCAGACAAAGAATAATACCTTGTGTGTGTGCAGTGTGTGTGTGTGTGTGTGTGTGTGTGTGTGTGTGTGTGTGTGTGTGTGTGTGCGCGCACGCAGATGCTTAACAACGATTCCAAAAACACAACTGGAAAAATGTCAAGAATTTTTTAGGTATTTAGGTTAAAGGTGAATGAATAAATTCAACTATTGCATTAAATTAGTAAGAGGTTGCTTCTCATTTGAGACTGGATAGTCCTATCCTGGATGAAGCTACTGGTATGAAAAATATCAGACCAGAATTGAACACCATAAATATTGAATGTCTTCTTTTGCAGACAAATAAACAATTAATGTAATTATTTGGCCTATTTTTTCTGTCATTATCCTTGCCTTCACCTCTCCAACAGGCGTTGCAGCATTTTAATTTTATTTTCTCTTGGGAAAGAATCATTTCCTACTCAAGGCTGCCAGGGGAAAGTATTGTTAAGCTTTTTAAATGTTGAATATAAAGGTCATACCACTGAGGGGTTTTCAGCTGTGAGTAAACATTCAGAGGCAATAGTGCTTCCCATCACTCTTAAGCACGAATGTATTAATAGTTTTAAACTGACGGTCACAATGCTGGAGTATCTTAATTTGGCATTAGTAATGGCCATCACTGGCAATAACATCATTAGACTCAAACTGTTAGAATGACCTTACTAAAACGTATTAATAAGTCTGTGTAAAAAATAAAGACAGTTGAATTCTGTGGCTTTAGATCTGTTCTACATTGTCAACACCTTAGGGGGAAAGATATTCTTGATTAATAAGAAATGAAAGCAGTTGTCTTTGCTGGTGGAGAACCTGAATTTAAGTTTGGGACACATGGACAGATCCTATACCACTTGCCAAAGGCTTTGGGGAGGTGTTTCATCCTTCCTCTCTATCCCGTTTGCCGAGAAGGAGAGATGCTACCGTTTTGTTTTGTTTTGTTTTTTGTACATATTACCTCCTGCCTGAAAAGTATCTCTCTTATCGGGTGCTCTCTTCATCAATGGTACAAAATAGGTCACTGTGGTTTTCTCAGCTTTACAGTACAGAAAACATAAGCATAGAGGTTCAGCGACTTGTCTAAGATGGCTGAACAAGTTGTTGAGAGGAGAGAAATTAGAATTTACTTCTGAGTGGAGTGAATTTCAAAGAAGGTTTTACTTTTTTCCCCCGACTTGATAAATTTGGACTCAGAGTAGACAATGGCAAGAAGATTACTAATTAAAGTTAGTAGAATATAGAAATAGCATTGCTACCTGGTTGTAACCTGAAATGCTTCATTAAAATTATGCATTTTCCTTCAACTAATAGACAGAGAATGTGGTTAGCAAATTATGTACCCTGTGTTCTGAGTTTTCTTTTACTTAACTGGCCAGTTGTTCTTACCCTGTCATTTTGTAGTGTACTTTTTTTGCTGCATCATTTTCCTGATCTGTTTCAAGCAATCATTGCAAACTCAGTTTGTTCTAATTGCTTCAACCTGGCAATGGAAATAAAGATGAGAAATAATTGTTCTTACCTAGAAAATAAACATTTTATTTTATCAGAGTTTTTAAAGAGACATGCTTATTTTTTATGTCTACTTTGCAGGATAGTTTAATTTATTTGGAATGGCACGATTATATTAAAAATACTTTAAATATTTTAAAACTTACTATGATGATGGAACTTAAAACACTGGCCAACATTCTTATCTGAGTACCCTCCTATCTCTCCATCACTGCATCTGCTTCATGGAGAGTGTAACTGTTGACAGCACACTGACACATTAATTGATATCTATTGCAATATAGAATGACATTCCTTTTCATGTTCAAGTTGATATAATTCTGAGCCTAATCCTCTAAAATTATAAAGTCAGCTCTCCTGGATTTCTCCTTATCAGATATTCCAAAGGATCTCCAGGACTGTTTCTTCATTCTAAAGGGATTAGTCTCAGTCCCTATCCTGGAATATCCCATTAGTCAGCTTAAGTATTCCATTTTCTCCACTGTTGCTGCAGATAATCAGCACTGCATAGGGTCACTCACCAAATACAGGGCTATTTTGGAAGTGTGGAAATAATGCCCATTAACCTTTACTATTCCCCGTTCTTTATAACAGTAGCTCACCTTATAGGTTCAGAAGAAGCAGCATCAACTATGATTGGTAAAGGAATGAGACTCCGTACCACATTTTTATAGGTAACAACACTGGCTCCTCCCACTGTACTTTCATGAAAGGCGAATTCCATAGCAATAGGTGTGCTGTATTGTATCTCATTGTTATGACTGTCCAAAAGGCCCTCAAGGCTAATTTTAACCCATTTCTTTAACATTTTTTCTTTTTTATATTTTACAGAATGTATTTTTGTAAATGATCTCAAATCTACCTTTAGGGAGCAGATTGTAAACTCAACAATTCCCTAAAAATATGCTAACTGAAACAAACAAAAAAAGCATATATGGGTACGTACTACAACTAGGAAAAAAGAGAATTAAAAATAAGCAAATTATAACATTTACAAAATTAAGATTAATCATCTTGTAGCAATGGGATTATAGGCAAGTGTCTTTCCAAAATTTTCTGTAATATTATTAAGTTATTGTATATTGTTTAAAGAAAATAATAGTAAAGCAATAAATGAGTTTAAGGGATTATTTTGTCCAATCTTTCCCTGTTAGGTTGAATAATAAACTTGACATTTAGAAAGCAGTTGTTTATTTCTATACCTTTTCAGTCCAGCCTGGCTTCTATGTTTTGATTTGTTGAGAAATGTATAGAGCACAATATATTTTCCTGTCCCAGGCTGAAAACAACAGAGTTCAAGTTACTTCTTAGAGTCGAATGAAAAGTGGCACTCTGCATTCTAATTTTAACATATGCCATATTAGTTTTATTTTCTTTATTTTCTTTCTGCTTTTGTTGAGTCTTATTCAATATTAGCTGCTCTAATTTATCATTAAGAGGATGTTTTAGAAGAAAGAAAATTCATTTTAAATATGGAAATATAATTTATCACATTGATTGAAATCTAACAAATTAAATTGCTTTAAAAAATCAAAAGAAAATAAAAAGTTCAAAATCCAGGATCATAGTAAGAAGAAAAATAAACTTTGTTTTGATCTTGAAAACAAAGATGTCTTTTTTTTAAATAAAAAATGTCACATTTTCTCCTCCATTCTCTAGTTATTAATTGCAACTTTATTGAGGATAATTAACATATAAAATTGTAAGACAAATATACATTTTGGTCATTTGATACATGTATACATGGTGAAAGGATTCTCTCATCTAGCTAATTAACACATCCATCACTTCAACATATTTACTTTTTTTTTCCTTTTTGGTGAAAATGTTTAAGTTCTAGTCTCTTAGCAAATTTTCAATATTACCCTACAGTGTTATCAACTGTAGTTTTATATTAGATTCTCAGACATTATTCATCTTATATCTGAAAGTTTGGACTGTTTTGCCACCTTCTCTCTATTTCATCTACCTCCAACCCTGGCAACCACTTTACTACTCTCTGTTTCTTAAGTTTGACTTTTTTTTTTTAAAGATTCCACATATAAGTGGTACCATGTAGTATTCTAGTATTTATCTTTTTCTGTCTAACTTATTCCACTTAGCGTAATGCCCTCAAGGTCCATCCATGTTGTCACAAATGGCAGTGTTTCCTTCTTTCTCCTGAGGAATAACATTCTATCCTATGTATATGTACCACATCTTCTGTGTGCAGGCATCTGTTGAAGGACACTTAGGTTGTTGCCGTATCTTGGCTATTGTGAATATGCTGAGATAGGCATGGAGGTACACATATTGCTTCAATACCCTGTTTTTCATTCATGTGGATATATATTCAGAAGTAGAATTGCTGGATCATATGGTAGTTGTATTTGTAATGTTTTGCAGAACTTCCAGAATGTTTTCCATAATGATTGCACTAATTTACATCCCTGCCAACAGTGCACAGAGGGTCCCTTTTCTTCACATTCTCTCCACTTATTTCTTGTGTTTTCAAAGATAGTCATTCTAACAGGCGTGAGGTGATATGTCACTGTAATATTGATTTGCGTTTCCTTGGTAATTAATGATGTTGAGAACCTTTTCATGTACCTGTTGACCATTTATATGTGTTCTTTGGAAACATGTCTATTCAGATCCTCTGCCCATTTTTTTTAATCAGATGGGTGTAACTACTGCACTGAGTCCTGTGGGGATAGCCATTGTGAGTCCTCCCGAGAGGGCTAAGAACTGTTTCTTTGTTTGCTATATTCTTGTGGGCCTTGCTGTATTCATAGGTCCTTCCCTTACCCGTTGGTTTTCAGAGTTAGGTGTTTTGGGGCCTCTCCCTAAGGTAGAAGTATTAAAGGTTGAGGTGCTAGATGTTGGATCCAGACCCTTCTTTCCTCTGGGAGAAATTGGCAATTGTGAGTCCCCTCCCAATTGTATATCTCTGTGCCAGGGGTGGTGTTTATGGCAAGAGTGTGTCTCAAACTTCCCTACCCATTTTGATGTGGGTATTTTCTCATTCACCCATGGTACAGGAGTTACTAGATGTCTTTCAGAAGGAATTGCTCCATGTGCAGCTGTAGATTTAGTGTATTTATGGGAGGAGGTGAGTTCAGGGGCCTCTTGTTGCTATCTTAGAACATAGAGCCTGCTGTGTCTTTGATTGTTACCTAATATCGGGGTAATGTTTTTCACTAATAGTGAATTATCATCCATGTAGCTAAAATAGTTACATATGGCATTCTTATGGTTTTGATATAAACTTTAATCCTTTATTTACATTTAAGACAATTTTACAATTTATATTTTTCTTTTTCTTTTTCTTTTTTTTTTGCTGTTTCTGTGAGGTATAATGAGAGTTTTGTGAATGATAATCAAAAGCATTGCTTAGAATCATGATACTTTTATCACACAAAGTTCTACCCCTCTTTACAGTTCAGCAGTGCTGAGGCGATTCCTACTGATAAAATAATGCTGGTTTTTCCACACTCTGATTTTCTATTCATATGTCCTTCACTTACCCACAGAAGGCAAAGAAAAACTGATAATAAATTTGATATCTTTCCCAATTTAAAGCCTAGTATTTTTTTTGGAAGATTTTATTGGGGAATTAGGGGAGGGGAACAGCCAAGTTGTTGTCTTTCAATCTTAGTTGTGGAGTGCGCAGCTAACTCAGCTCCAAATCCAGTTGCAATGCAGCCGCCCTTGGGCAGCTCATGGCCGCTCAGCTCAAGGTGCTGTGTTCAATTTTAGTTGCAGGTGGGCATAGCCCACCATCCCATGCAGGAGTTGAACCAGCAACCTTGTTGTTAGGAGCACGTGCTCTCACCAGCTGAACCAACCTGCCACCTGCTGGCAGCTCAGTGGCAGCTCAGCTCGGGTGCAGCTCACTGGCCCATGTGGGAATCGAACCGGTGACCCTGTTGCTGAAAGCTCACGCTCTTAACCAACTGAGCCACTCAGCTGGCCCAAAACCTAGGATTTCTTATACATTTTTTTTTCACAGAGAAAAATATAAGACGTTTGACTTAAAACCACTGACAGTCTTGAATGATACACTCTAAATTTCAAATAATTTTATTAATGAATTTGTCTGTGTGTGTGTTATATTTGTTTCAGGGAGCAAACAGCAAACAAAGACATTCTTTGTGATAATGAGCTTTTAAGTCTTTTTAATTTTATTTACTAAAGAAGACAAATGTTATAAGCATTCACTGAAATTTTGTGCACTGTGTAGCTACAGGCTGCCCTTGTAACTCATTTGCAGTATAAACTCCTTTCAGGTAGAATTATGGAAGCTCCCCTTACATGCTCCCCTCATCTACAATATTCATCTTTTGAATTCACACTCTTCATTTACAACATGCTGCTTTTTTGAATCCTTTGCAACTATAATGATGCCTTCATCTTCTGAACTCATTAAGGTCCCACATAGGTTTATATGTGCTACTGTGACATCTTTATATTTCAGAGCAGTTTGGAAACCTGCAGGGGTGTAGAATTGCTACAGATGGACCGTTATGCAAAACTGAGTATATCAAGCCTACCCAAACTGAAAAAGGAAAGTATTCTGGAATGTAAAAGAGACATATGTTCCAGCCATAGATGTTGGTTTGTGGAGGTCAGATCTGCACATGGATTGTTTCTATTAGCAGCTTAGAGGAAGCTGACCATAGGATTTATTTATGACTTTCGAAGTTCAAGAACCATGCTGATAATTTACTTGATTATAAACTGTCTGGTCTCAAAGGAAATAAAAAAGAGATCAGAATAAGCCAATGTTTGATTGAAATAGCAATATTAGTGAAGGAAAATAGATGGTTATAATCATGGGTGAACTGAAAAAAAATTATATGAAACAGTAGCATATCTAAAGATTCTACTAAACTGGAATCAATATCTTCAAACTGGAATAATCTGATCTCTCGAAGTAATCAATGAACACAGCAACCTAGATTTCACCACTCTCAGTTTCCAAATACCCTTACTAATCATACAGATAGATAGATAGATAGATAGATAGATAGATAAAATTAAAAAGAGGTTATTGATTTTCAGAAGTTCTAACTTATAGAATGAACTGAATTGGGAACTGAGAAGACCCAATTGTCACCCATGACTAGTACATAGTTTACAGTGGACATGAAGACTTAAGTATATACACAGCTCAAAAGTGATCTAAATTTGGGGGGAAATGAAGGGAAATAAAGAAGATTGGGTTTCTTGACTCTGTATTATTAGTTTTCAACCTTTAGTTCAATACTAAGCTCATCAGAGTAAATCATGAATAACACACTCTTTTCATTATCATTGACTACATTTATTTTAACAAACATAGTACAGCAAGCAAAGAACATAGAATAGGTGTGTACAGGAACTTAAAGAGAAGATGTTTTCAATCTTATAAAAACTGTATTTGCTTATGATGAGTACATATTTGTTATTGACCTTCAACCATTGAGTAAATTCCTTTTATACAGTCAAATAAGGATATAGTCAAGGAAGCAAAGAATGTATTATCCTCAAATTTTCCATCTGTTGCCTAGCTACTGAATCTTGCTGTGCTTGCAACAGTTTAAATTCAAGTATTTTAAAGTGTAATAATTAGAAGCATAACATTTTTTTTAATTTTGTCAGATAAAACAAGTATCTGCCACCAGAATTGATTATTGTCATAGAAAGTTGTTCTGGGTTTCACATATTGGACATAATTTGATAAATCTTACAAAATCTTAAGAAGAAACAATATTCAGTTTTATGAAATATTGGTAACAAGATTAAGAATATAAAGAAAAGCAAAAATTAATTAAAGGAAGTGCAGTTTCATATACGTAATTCAAGAGACTTTTAGGAATATAGCAAACTAAAAAAGTGAGTGGATCTGACAAGTGTGCGTGTCTGTGTTTATGAGAGACAGAGACAGAGGGTGGAAAGGAAGAGAAATTTCTTTGCACATTTGGTCAATGTGTATTATTGTTTCCTAATGTGTGAATAAGATTATTTATGCTTCATAGGTACACATTTCAGTATTCCTGTTTCAGATAGTAAATTTTTTGACAACAAGAAACAGAATACTTGACCTATAAAGACATGAAATGTAAGAATGTGTATTGCTTAGATCAAAAGGTCTCAAGATATGTAATCCCAGAATTTACTGAGTTTTCTTGTTCTTCCTCATGATCACAGTGCGGCTGCTGCAGCACCAGAACTCACACCCTCACCTGGCCACGTTTCAGTGCAGAAAGGGTGAGGGTGGCCTGGAGAACAAAGGGAGAGAGGAAGGAAAGCATCTTTATGCATGCCTTCTTTGTTTTATCAGGGCCACTAACCTTCCAAAAGCTTCCTTCAGTATCATTGACTAGAATTGTGTCAGGGAACTCCCCTATCTTGAAAGTAGTGGAAGAAGATTACCTTTACTTTTAGCATCAAATGTGGAAAATAAGGAAGACTAGTAGGGAAGGCGTCCAGTGAACAAGATCTGCCACAGATCTTATCTGCATTTAATATTGTATTTCTCATCTGCATGTAATATTTTATATTTCACCTATACTGAGAACTCAGGTAGTATTGCTAGGCAGTCCCATTAAGGTTTTACTTTTTGTCAGACAGGCACATTCAGAAGTGAGTTGTATTCAATTCACCATCTCTATTTTTAGGAAATAAAATTGCACTGAAAATGGATGTATATAACCATTCAAGTTTGGTTATTTTTTTCTTACTCTTTAATTTTGCATGTTCTGCTTTCAGTTTTATTCTTTAGAGTGTTTTGTACCCAAAGAAAGAAGATTGTTAGTGTGTTGTAGTGAAGCTAGTGCACTGAATTGTCAGATGATGTGCTCTCAAGGTTCACTTGAAATCCTATGTGGATTTTAAATTTAATACTATGAATAACTGGAGTAATAAGCTAACAACAACAAAAGATACATTTAAGTTGATGTCTTCTCAAGCACTCTTAACACAAGGTACATTAATAAAATATATTTTCATGATCAAAAACCATTTGAAAGCATTTGCTGACCAGTGTTGTGAATAAATTACTGTGGATTATATCTATACTTCACAGTTAAGTCAGTACATTTATTACACTTCTTTCAGTAATTAGTTTCATGGGAATATCTTACATTAAACTGTTTCTACACATTCATTATTCACAATTTTCCTTCTTATTTACCTTTAAAATTGGGAAATGCCTGTGTTCCTCAACATTTGTTTTTATTTGAACTTAAACTATTTCACCTACTGAGAGGCAGTGGGTTTACCAAAAAAGCTTGGCTCTTTTTATTTTTTGGAGTTGTTCTTCAATTCTCTTTGGAGTTAGTAGCCAGCAAGTCCTTTGTGTTGTATGCCATCATTGCTTAAATCCTGATCTAAGGTAGAATTCTTGTCTACTTCAGGAAATAGAAAAATCCCCCAAACCTCTCAATTTCCATATGGTACAAATTTTTTCTTGATAGTACACACTGAGTTTTCTTGAAGGCCATTATATATGTATATTTTAATATCTAAAATTATTTAAAATATATTAATTCAAAGTATCTTTCATTTGTCTCATTCCAAATACCTGCTTTTCATCCCTCAATGAATTTAATGCAAGTTCAATATATTAATATAATTGTGTTATAAAAGAGTTTGATAGGGCTCAGTTGACTTTGGTATCAGAATCTTAGCAGTACTCATTGCAGCGAAGTGGCAATGTGCTTGGTCTATCCTGACACCAATAACCATATGCATTGCACTGATCACATCGTAGAAAGACAGTCATCTTGCAAAATTTCACTGAAAGGAACACCCTATCTCTAGACACACCAGGAGTTCTCAGTAATTTGAGCTTGCTGAAGAACAAGTACATGTAATGTAAATTTATCAATCAATTTCATCATTCCAGGAGTATTATTTCATTTGGTAACATTTGAAATGTATGCCTGTCTGAAATGTAGGAACATATTACTATTCTAACCTAGAATAGGAAGAGTTTTGCAGATTTCTCCAGCTTTTACTAATGACAGAAACAAAACCCAGATTGTCTGGACAAATGAGTTATTTCATTTTAGATGAGGTTCCCTAAATTCAGCATGATTCATGTTTTGGACTGGGCACTCCTTTGTTGCAGTGGGGGAGCATCCTTTGCACTATACGATATTTGACAGCATTACTGGCATATTCACCAGTTGCCAGCAGCATTGCCCCAGTCCTGGTGTTAAGAAATGTCCCCAGGCTTGTAGGAAATGGTAACCTCAGTTTTGATGTTATTAGACAAGATTTCGTTCTACATCCACTGGGAACCATCAACAGTTTTGAAAGAAATTGAGGATTTGATTGACATTTTCCAGATCAGTCTGGCTGCTGAGAAAACAAAGTTGAAATGATACAAAAAGTTACTTCAGGAGTACAGGGGGGTGGGGGGATGGTAGATGAGGATAAAATGGATTAAATATATGGTGATGGAAGGAGAACTGACTTTGGGTGGTGAACACACAATGTGATATATAGGTGATGTATTGCAGAATTGTATACCTGAAACCTATGTAACTTTGCTAACAATTGTCACCCCAATAAACTTTAATTTAAAATATAAATAAATAAATAAATAAACAAACAAACAAATTAGAATTTCAAAAAAAAATAAAAAGAGAGAGAGAGAGAGAAGGATGGTGAAGCTTGGACCAGAATAATGGCAAGGATGATGGAGAAATGAGGATACATCTAATGTACTTTTTTTTTAGCATATCTGATAAGCTCTAGTTCTGATTAGATGTGAGAGGTGAGGAAAATGGAAGGACTTCTGAGGTTTGGGCTGGAAAAAAAATGGGTGATGATGGGACCATTTATATGAATGAGCAAGGTTCAGAGAGGAATAAACCTTGATTTCTGTTTTGTACATTTTATTGTAGTTTGTGATACCTGTTAGATAGTCATATAAAATGTCAAGTCAGCACCTAGGTATACAAATCTTGAGCTCAGAGAACATGTCTGAATATTCCACAAAATGCCAGGAACACCATGTAAAAACACCCCAAATAATTCACTCTTCAGAGGTCTCATGAACAACAACAAAAAAAAGAATTGTCCACAGACATCACCAAATGTCACCTAGGAAGAGGGGAAACATTACACTCAGTTAAGAGCCACTGAACTGATGAGTGAATCAACTTATCTTAATTTTATGCTGGTCAATTTGGACATTTGAATGTCATGAAACATGCTAAGATAATATGTTTTGGCACTATGGATATGACCAATATTATTTTTGTTAACATCTCTGTCAAGAAAAAATTTAATTAAACATGTATTTTAGGCCACCTACAAAGATAAATAAGAGAAACAGTTCTATGACTCACAAAGTTCTTAAGCTTTTTTCATTCTGTTTTCCAAATACAATGATTAAATAAGCCTTCTTAGAAGTTTGTTTCTAACTTATCTTTTTATCAGTACTGGCAAAACAAGATCACTAAATATAAACCTGATACATCTACCTATTATATTGATGCCTCCCTTTTTCAGATTATCTCTAGACCACTGCCATCATCAATATTTTTCACATAGAATTCAGTGTCCCCAAGCTGTTTCCTTTCATTTACTATTTTCTCAAAGATCTGTTTCGATGTCAGCTTATAGTTGAAAATAAGACCAATAGGAAGTCTATGTTAAGTGAAAGCACAGCTAAATGTTTTGATGGAGAGACTTTGCTGTGGCATGAAATGCTGCTGTTTACTTGTAAACCTCCCTGTGTATATAATTTGACAGCATTTAAGACTCCCCAGTTAATGAGGTTAGCAGCAGCCTGTATCCCCTGGGCCTAGTCAATTCGAAACCGTTTCCATGTAGGTTGTCATAGCTATGTTGACTTCATTTGCTTCATGGGGAAAAAAAAATCAGATTCTTCAATTTTTATGGAAATAATTTTCTCCTGCTTATCCTTCTCTGGCTTCTCTACCCATACGTATAAAAATCTCTGACTACCTGCTACATCTCTACAAAATAATGTGTTGAATAGCTAGAAATATAAATAGCTATCTCCTTTTGAATGATCAAAATACATATTTGGATAGGTATATTTCTCTCCAAAAGTCACTTATTTTCAATGCTGGTATCAACTTCTATAAAAGCATAATTATATAATGAAATGGAGCAGTATTTGTGTTAACTTGGTGGTCACTGTAATTGCATGACAGTGCAAGTCTTCATAGAATGAACCATAAGATGGAAGGGTTCGTTCACTGCTAATTCTACTATATATATTTTCAACAGACATATTTTTATTCATGTCATCTTTTATTCCTAACATCTTTGGGGGTTTTTTGTGTGTGTTTGTTTTTTTCAAAAGCAAACATACAGCATTTCATCGAAGCCAGTTTAGTTCATTTAAATGCAATATTGAAGTTATCATAGCATGCTACAGATAAAATGCTATTTTAAAAATATCTTTTTTAATGCTATATATTTGTCAGTTTTCTCCTATTTTTGATGCCATCTAATAAATACCTCATCATTTCAGGGGCTTATGATATTTTTCTTTTTACTCATGTCTGTAAATGGACTACAGTGGTTCTGATTCAGGCTGTAGTCAGGCTCTTCTCATGATGGATACCAGAGCACCAAAGACCAGGCCAA
Source organism: Hipposideros armiger (assembly GCF_001890085.2). Classification (NCBI taxonomy): domain Eukaryota; kingdom Metazoa; phylum Chordata; class Mammalia; order Chiroptera; family Hipposideridae; genus Hipposideros; species Hipposideros armiger. The sequence continues at coordinate 187,034 of NW_017732325.1, read as the reverse complement.
ATCATGGTTCCGAGCATTCCATTGGCTGTGGCAAGTCACATAGCCAAGCCCAAGTCAACTGGCAGGGACATGAATCCTGGAAATTTCAGTGATGGGCATTGCGACATCCATGGTATGGCTGTACACATTCTATCAAGTAAGAGAGTGCAGACTTGGGAACTACTTCTACTGCCAAGGGCTGAACTGTCAAAGCCAACTTACCAGCTCGCAGATTACTCAGCATCTACTTTTATTAATGATTGGCGAAGAATACAGCAAAACGAGGCACAGATATAGCAATCTGCTCTGGAATGGTCTCCCAACCTGTCATATGCAACTTTTTCTACACTGGAATGCATTTCCGTTTCAAAGTATCTAAGCCACGTGTCTAAGGCTTCTTAGATACATGTAGATACCACACTGAAGTAAAGAGAGAATATCTGGAAAGTTAGATTATTGATTTTACACCTCTGCTCTTTCTAATATATACATTCAATGCTATAATTTTCACTCTAAGCACAGATTTCAGTCTGCCTCACAAATTTTGATAAGTTGTATTTTTATTTTCATTTAGTTCAAATATATTTTTAAAATTGTTCTTGAGATTTCTTCTATGACTCATTGTGTTATTTAAAAGTTCAATGCTGATTCTCCACATGTTTGGGGATTTTCCAATTTTCTTTCTAGCATTGATTGCGAATTTAGTTCTGTTGTGGTCTGAGAGCAGAATTGTGTGATTTCTATTCTTTTAAATTTGTTAATTTGGGGTTGTTGACCCAGAATGTGTTCTCTTTTGTTGATTGTTCCATGTGAACTTAAGAAGAATGTGTATTCTGTTGTTGGATGAAATAATCTATAGATATCAATTATATCAAATTGCTTGATGGTGATGTTGAGTTCAACTATGTGTTTTTACTGATTTTCTGCCTGCTGGATCTGTCATTTGTGAGACACGTGTGTTGAAGTCTACAGCTATGATAGTGCATCCACCTATTTCTCCTTGTAGTTCTATCAGTTGTCGCCTCCTGTAGCTTGGCACTCTGTTGTTGTATGCATGCACATTACAGATTCTTAGAACGTCTTGGAGAATTGACCTTTTCATCAAAATGTAATACCTGTCTTTATCCCTGAAACTTCCCTTACTTTGAAGTCTGCTCTGTTTATAATTAATATAGCACTCCTGCTTTCAATTAGTGTTAGCATGGCATAATTTTCTCCATTTATTTACTTTCAGTCTGTATGTGTCTTTATGTTTAAAGTGGGTTTCTTGTACCCAACATATACTTGAGAAGTGTTTTTTGATCCACTCTGGGAATCTCTTTTAATTTATACCATTGACATTCAAAGTGATTGTTGATACTGTTGGATTGATATCTACCATATTCATTACTACTTTCAATTTTTTGCCCTTGTTCTTTATTCCAAGTTTTGTCTTCCACTCATTTTCTTCCTTTTGTGGTTTCCACTAAGCATTTTATGTAATCCTATTTTTGCTCCTTTCCTAGAAGATCAGTTATTACCTTTTTCAGTGGTTGCCCTAGATTTTGCAATATCCATTTCAGCTAATCTAAATTCACTTTCAAATAACACTGTACAACTTCATTGGTATTGTTATTTTCTTTTCACATTTCATGTTTACCAAAATTAAAGCAAAAAAGGAGGAAGAAGATAAGGAGAAATAATCTAACATTTTATAGATGAAGTTATGCTCAGATCCATATACAGATCTAAAAAATATTAAATATTAGTACTTCTTGCTTAATGTTTTTCTGCCTAGAAACTAAAGATAGCAGTTAATATATTTATAAAATTGTGATTACAGATAAATATGTCATCAACTAGTTATTTTCCCTCCGATGAAATAAACACAAAATAAACACAAATATCACGTGTCTTTTTTTACTCTAATTCCTTCATTCACATGCTTTAGAAAGCACAACTATAGTCTGTCAAAGTCACTTCAGGACTAAAAAGAGAGAAATCATTACATATTTCTTTTTTAAATTTACCTTTATGTAGTTGCAGAATCAATTCAATATTTTTAAACTTTTGCAAGGGAGCAAACATAGTACTGACTGTATAAAAATATTTTTCATATTCAGAAAAGGAGACAGTTCCCATATCAGTACTACATTTTAGCAGAGCATTTGCTTCTGATTTACATTATTTGCATGGAGAGGATCACTGTGTTTAAAAGGGAAAATTACAATTCCATGTATCTATCAATGAAAGTTTCCTGGAAAAGTTTATCCTAATAAAACATTACCAATTGTGTTGAAGAAGTGAACAAACCCCAAGTTATTTTAGTGGGATGACTACATTCTATTTCAAGGTTCTAATCTGGCAGCAGTGATGTTTTGACATTCCTTTCACTTTGAAATACTAAAGTTTTTTTTTTCTTTTCTTTCTTTTTCTTTTTTACATAACAGGAGAAGTTGAAAAAATAGTATTATAAAATTTAACATGTGAGAAGCATTTTCAGTTTGGAATTACAATATCATTTTATCCTTAATTAAAAGAATTTGACACTGAAAGGTATATATGTTTTCACTCACATCTGATGATACTATATAGCAAGGATTCTGTTTCAGTGCACAACTTGATGTACGGTAGCTTAATCTTTAGTGCATATTGTGTAGGGAATAATCCACAAAACATACATATCTGTTAATAATCAAGTTTTACAATAAGCTTTAGGATTATTTTTATTCAGGGCAGCAAATCTGTAATTGATCTCTCTTAAAACTGTAAGCAAATCTCATTTTTTTACCTACTTAGACAACCTAAATACTAATATATTCAAATTTATAGCGTAAAACATAAGAAATGATCTTGACTGATCATTTCATGTCATGATTAGGATCATATCATGATTAGGATATGGCTAATGGTTTGCTATCAGTTGTGAAAATTACAAATGATAGTGTTCATTTTTCTAAAAGTATTTTCCTGTTTGGGAATAAATGTAATTTTATTTTATATAGTTTGCATTTCTTTTTTCTTATTTTTCATTAAATTTATTGGGGTGATGTTGGTTAGTAAAATTATATTGGTTTCAAGTGTACAATTCTATAATACATCATCTATATATCACATTGTGTGTTTACCACCCAGAGTCAGTTCTCCTTCCATTACCATGTATTTGACCCCCTTTACCCTCTTCTACCACTCTCTCCTCTCACCCTCTGGTAAATACTGAACTGTTGTCTGTGTCTGTGAGTTTTTGTTTCTTTGTCTTCTTCATTTGTTGCTTTCAGTTTTACATTCTACATATGAGTGAAGTCATACAGTTCTTGAATTTTTCTATCTGACTTATTTCGCTTAGCATGATAATCTTACGATCCCTCCATGTTGTCGCAAATGGCAGTATTTCATCTTTTCTTATAGCCAAGTAATATCCCATTGTATTTATGTACCACATCTTCTTTTCAATCATCTATCAAAGGTCACTTTGGTTGTTTCCATACCTTGGCAACCATGAATAATACTGCAGTGAACATAGGGTACATATATATTTATCGATAAATGTTTTCAAATTTTGGATGTAGATAGAATAGGATTTCTGGGTCGTGTGTTAATTCTATTCTTAAATTTTTTGAGGAAACTCCATGTGGTCTTCCATAGTGGCTATACCAATTTACATTCCCACCAACAGTGTATGAGGGTTAGTTTGCATTTCTGAAACCAATGAATAATATCTTTTGACTGCTGTAATAAAAGCTTACATCTTTCAAATATTTTATTGTTTCCATGGCTAATAAGTGTAAGCATTTAGTACTTCATTTTGCAGATGCATAAACTGAGATTTACAGCTTTTAATTAGGAAGCTATATATCCAAGCTGCCTTTATCCCTTTATAAAGTCTTTAAATAAAAGAATTGCATTTTGTTCACCATTGCCCATTATATGGTTTCTTAATATATATTTGCTTAAATGTTGTTTCTCGATGTCCTTCAATATCAGTAGTCTAAGTAACATAAGTAAATTTATGCATATATGCTATATATAATATATTTAATGTGTTAATTATAACTGTATATAGTATATAACAGTATAATACTATTACAATATTAAAATAATATAATACTATCTATATATTTTTCTTCTTTCATTTTTCCCATCACCATATACAAAAAATAAAGAATAATATTTTCTATGTATTCTCTATTCATTTTCATTTTCTGCTTTGAAATAATAATGTAAGATGCCATCATAATGCGTTGGGCTTTGGAAATACAAGCTGATTTTATGATTTTGTAAATTATACTGATACAATTTTAATTTTAGAAATGTAAGTTAATTTTCTGTTAGCATTCACTAGCTCCTTGCTAGGTCTGTACTAGTTATTCAAGAGCACCACACACTATGGATTGTTCTATTTCTCTCTGGATACCCTACTGCATTAGTCTATGTTCTTCTTTCCAGGCCTAGTCTCCCTGATTAACAGACAAACACAAAGCCTGGATAGAGAAGCTGACACTGCACTGGTTTGATCAAAGAAGAAGGCACCCCTGAAAATCACTAATTAAAAATTGGGTTTACCCATATTTCCAGACCTTCTAACCCTGAACCAAGATTTTTGTTTCTCGCATCCAAAGTATAAAACAAAATGAAATCAACATCACATCTAAAACATTCTCTACTGTATCCTCAAGTCTTTGGTGTCATTTATCTAAATGCATTATCATACATTTAAAGACATATCATTTTAAGATTTATCAGAGTTTGCTTTTAGTCATTGTTTTAACATTTTTTACAATGAATTAATAGAAGAATAAGCTCATTCCATGTTAATTTTGCTACCTATCTATATTATAGATTTGTTAAATCATTTTCCTTGTTTTATAAATGAAGCTGTAATCCCCAAAGCTAACTTAATGTTTTAAGAATGGTAATTGAATAAAAAATAGATTATCACAATACAAAATGAAAAATGGGGATTATAGGCAAGAAGAAATGTGTTAAACTTTTTAAAAATATATTTTAAATAAATAATAATAAATTTTATTTACATTATTTTTACCTAACTGATGAGTAGAGAAAGAACCCTGTGCATTCTAAGATTCATGGGAGACCCTGAGCCTAGTTTTAAAATGACATAGACCAAGAGATCATGTTTAAGAGAAGATCTCATTTAAATTCTGATTAAAAAAAAAATGACCATAGGTCTTAGCAAGATGTTTCAGGGACATAAACAGTTTGTACAAGTCTGTTTACTCACAATAAGAGAACATTTCAAGCTGATAGCTTTAATTATCTTAGCTGATTCTTGTGATTGCTTTCATGGAAGGGCTAAAAGAGGTGACTGTGGTTAATCACTCCCAGTCATAACTCAGGTGTAGCTCTGAGATATGCCCATTGTGGAAAACTAGTTTGACCTCTTTCAGGAAATGCAAGTAATAGAAGACAAGTAAGAAATACAGGACGTGATCATTTCGAGAATAGTTAAAAACCTAAAATTCAGAACTATTGCTAGCTTAAAGTGTAAGAAGGAATTTCCATGGAATTCATAATATTCTTGAATTATAACATCAAACACAGGTCTGCACATAATAGGTATTCAGTAGTCATCTGTTGCATGAATAGTGAGTAGAAATTTCCTCTACTACGTTAACAGTTCATTTTGCTCACTTTTTTTAAGTTCTCATCTCTCTGTATCCCACCTGCCCTTTCTAATAGAATAGTTTATATCCTCCCTTTTTGAAGCTTATTCTGTTAAAAATTCAAATTTAAAAATAATAGCTAACTTTTACTGAGCACTTACTGTGTATCAGGCACTGTGCTAAAATGCATTAACTTATTTAATTCTTATGATAATCCTCAGTGGTTTATGTTGATGCCATTTCCACTTTAGTGGTGAGAAAATATGACCCATACAGGTTAAATAACTTCCCTGAAGTCGTAGAGCTAAACAGCGTAGAAACTGGAATGAAAATCCAGGCACACTAGTTTCAGAGCACACACCTGTAACCAGCACAGTAACGTTTAGATTTTATTCTCTCCTAAACTCCTTCAAAATGTTTTTTTTCTCTCTCTCTTTGCATTATAGATTCCTTAAAAAATCAAGATATAGTGGTACCAAGATATATGGAGTAAAATAACATAGTAACGACTACATTTGTTTCATTTCATTACCATTAAACCTTTACTTAGTAAACAGACCATTCTTTGAAGAGAATGATGGTGATTGTAATCACAATTCCTGAGTAAACATGTGCCTGGAAAAAATTGTTACTTCATCAGCAGTTCTGTCTGAGTGACACATAAATGACAACTGTTCTATGCCATTTATAATTCCTAGTACTCTCTAAAATTTCTCCTCGCAAGCTAACACTGACAAGCCATTCTCTGATTCTCTGATTACTGCACTGTAAGTTGAACTATTCTCCATTAGGTTGCCCAGGAGTCTAGAGATAGTATACATTTTTTGAAATTAGAGTTCCATTAGTTATTGAGTTATCTCTTTTGCCGAGTTATTACGGAAGCCCTATTTCAGCTCAACCTGAAAATAAGAGCACGGTAGTCTCACAGTGGCCTGTTTTTTCTGCTGCCTTTCCCAAAGGAAAGAAAAACTTCATTATTTTCTCCTTCCCTCCACATTCCAGGATGCCCTCCTCCACCCTCCTTGCTTCTCCAAATCAAATCTTCTTCAAATACACCTTATTTTGGGGTCATCAGATATTTCTTAAGTACAGACTGTGCCAATAAAAAAATGAATGAAAAAAGGGTATTTTTTAAGGGACTTAAGAGTTAATATGCTTCTTCAGAAAAAAAAAAATTCTCTAACTAGGTCAGGCCAAATTGATTTAGCTCACATTAAAATGTGTGCCCTACTTGAACCCAAATAATATTTATATACTCAGTCATATGTTTTCTTTTAAATAAGTAGCTTGCCTCTATTGAACTAAATTTGAGTGACATAGGCTAGTCAAGGCAACTATAAGCTTCTAAAGAGTGTGGATACCTGGTATTACACTGCTTTGTATCTCTTTGGTTATACCCTTAATAGTTGATGGAATAAATTATTATAGACCCTTATCTCTAAGTGATTATAATCTTTAGTAATTAGTCAACACAAACTATGCTTTTTAATCCTTCAAGTAAAAGAGCAGAGCCATGTGAATGAGGGTAATACAAATACAGTAAAGTATAACTTTGCTGTCCGAAAAGGACTTCCATATATATTGAAATATATAGATTTATGTGTGTGTTTTCATGTGTAATTAGCAAAAGCTCTACGTAGCAAATAGGATATAATGATCACTGTTGGCTTCATAGGTATTTGTGATGGTGAATGGGATAAAAAGGGATTTGAAATGAAATCTCTAAAATTATGGAAAGTATTATTATGTTGTTACTACTGTGAGTAAAACATTTATTTGCATTTGGAACACCTTACCCTCATTAAAACAATTTCCATGGGTATCATTTGTAGGAAGAGTTCTAGGTGGTATGACATAAAAAGTGCTATGAAGTATAAAACATTATATTGTTTCACAGAAAGATATAGAGACTAGAATGTCATCATAAGAAATGTTACTTCCACAGATTGTTTCTTTGATATAGTCCACATGAACACTAATTTGTCTGTCTTGTCTATAAAAAAAGGAAAATTCTCAGTAATTAGAATATTATGTTACAGCATTCCCCTTTCTCCTATTGGGAGGGGCAGAGGAGATAGAAGAGAAGGTGTTAAATTTCGTGATATATATATATATATATATATATATATATATATATATATATGTGTGTGTGTGTTAGATTTATATATTTATAAGATATAGATAGGTAGAGGGTCGGCCAAGTGGCGTGATGGTTAAGAACTGGCTTGGGATGCCAGAGGGCCCCGGTTCGGATCCCACATATGAG
>NW_017732325.1:125555-178976 GCF_001890085.2 Hipposideros armiger | reverse complement strand
CCCAATTCCCCAATAAAAATCTTTAAAAAAAAAAAACATACAGATAGGTAGATAGATAGATAGATGGCACATTCAGAATATATAGTTTTGCTACAAGTAGATAAACCTTTATTTGTAAAGACCATAAACCCCTTACGCAGTGGGGGAAAAAAAATTTAAACATCAGGGCATTTAAAACAGGCATATTATATAATAATAATAATAATAATAATAATAATAATAATAATAATAATAAAATCCATTATACTCTTTTCTTTGTAAGCTTGCAAGATTACACTGATTCACCAAAAAGCACCCAGCCCCTACCTGGAAACAGGAAAATAAAATGTCCTTACAGTGAATCAGAACACAGGTATATAAAAGCCACCTTAAAGAAAAAGAAAACCTATTACTATTTGTAGGCCCAATGTACCTAATTAAGTCAGAGTGTGCCAAATAGAGGAAATATTGGTTAGTAATAAAAGCAAAGAGAAGATAGAGAAAATGTTGGTATATTGTGTCCTGGAAATTCATTTAGTCTAATCACTACCTTTAATACATGAAGAAACTAAAACCCAGAGAAAAACTGACTCATTCCACAGACCCAATACTGATTCACATCTGAACCAGAACTAAAAATTTGGATTCCTTATATACACCCTAACTCTATAGAGTTAACATTCTCCCATGCTTTTTCTCTGAAAGAAAGTTTCTAGGCAATAGCAGGAATAGAGGAAGCTTAGTTAGCTGTTTTTTGTTTTGTTTTGTTTTGTTTTTTTCCTCCAAGCTGGTGTCAATAGTCAGGAAAACTGTCCAGTTAGCCTAATGTTTTGATTTTGTATATTCCCTTGGAAGAAACAGTATCTTTATATGTTTAACTGAATGCACACAAAGACAATTAGTGTCAAAGTTTTAAATTCAGGCTTTTTCAACCACTTGCACAATGCTGCTTAAAAAACATAAGAGAAAGAAGTATATGTGAAAGGCTGTCTTTTGAAAAAGTTGCCACAAATTTTATGCCGTATTTTTTAGGAATTATCTCCTTTCAATTCCTAATTGCTGCTCTCAGTGGCCAAACTATTAAATAGTGTTTCTGACCTTACTCACTGTCCCATAGCTCTGTAAAGTACATAGAATTTTTTCCCCAGAAATAGAAATGCTGCTAATACTATGATGAAAGGCATTATTAGTGAAATTAGAATATGACAACAAACTGCAGATGGTAAAAGATTACTTCCTGGGAGAGAATAAGTCCAAGTGCATTGTATGCTAAGTGAAATGTCATTATCCAAAAATTGCTATAGTGATGATCGATTCATGAATGGGTAACTCTTGCTGCCAACTATATGTCTTAATCAGATCAAGATAAAAATCACAGATAAAAGATTGAGAAAAAAATTAAAAGCATCTTACAATGAATTAGAATATACTAGATTAGAAAATCATATGAGTTTTCATAGGTGCTATAATACATCATACAAGCAGCCATTTTAGTTCATTTAAAAATCAAAAGAATTCTTCTGCTTTGTTTAAAATCATCTAAAACATACATAGTATTAAAAGATTATTTTAATCAAATAAAATCTCAGCTACTTTTGAAATCAATGTTTACAGACTAGAGATAACAGACTGATGTCTTTAATGTATTAGTACTGCAAAACCATCCATGGCGAATATTGTTTCTAAAGACGATGTCCTAATCTATCTTATTATATAGTCTTCACATTTTTAAGAAATATTTACTGAGGTCTCCTATATGCCAAGAACATCTGAGTTAAAAAATAACGTATAACCTCTCTGGTGTTGTGGAGCTTACATACATCCTGTTACACAGGAACATCAGTATTTCTAATGGTGCACACAAGAAATGCTAAACATCACTTTTGTTAGGAAGGACAGATTCTTCTCACTTTGCTCTTCTTACTATTGTCAACTCCTTTTAGGATTCTTCTTCATCAGCAGCAATAGACTTTTTCTGTGGAACAAGCAAACTGAGTAACATTAAAGTGAATTACTAAGGCTGGAACACCATTTGTGGTATAACTAAGCTACCTTACACCATGTCCGCTTTGAAGATTAAATTGCTTCTATACTGCTTATTCAATTATTTCTTCATTCACCAAATATTCATTGATGCCTACAATAGACTGTTCTAGGTTTTGGGCATTACACATTGAGCAAACAGACAAAGCTCCTGCTTTGATGTAGCTTATACTTCAGTGGAGAAGATAGAGTGAAAATATAGAGATGAATAGATATATAACATATAGTCAGATGATGATAAATATTAAGGAAAAAATAAAGCAGGGCCATGAGATAGGGAATAACAGAGACGTTATTGAGAAAAGGGCTGCAACAGCAGAGGCCGAGCATGAGGTGATAAGATGAAGGAGTACATGGGTAGCAAGAACCCAGGCAGAAGGAATACAGAAAAAAGAGTCTGCACGGAAAAGCAGTAAGACCAGTGTGGCTAAAGTAGAAAGAGCAAGGCTGAGAGTGATAGTTTAGGTCAGAGATGTGGCCAGACATGAGCTTGTAGAGAGCCTATAGGCCATGATAAGAAAGTTCCCATAAAGAAGAGTTATTTGTCTTCACATAATGTGTGTGCCTGAATCACATTGCTGTCAAAATAAAAAATAGAAATAAAATAATTCACAGTGATATTCAGAAACAGTGCACTCTTTCTAATCAAAAGTACTTCAAATTGTCTAAATGTAATTAGCAAACTGTGACTGAGTTATAAGGTTCAGGGTACTGGGTTTCAAACAAGCATCAGAGAAGACTGTCTAATACAGAAGATGGGCATGTAAACAAGAAATTACAATGCAATAGGCACTTACAAAATGTTATAAGAATAATCTAGGAGTGGCTGGACTTCCTTCCATCTCTGCTTAGGAGGTAAAGGGTGCAAAGTAAATCAGTCCCATCCTAAAAATACTTTTCAAAATCATAAGTTGTTTTATGCCATAACTTTTCTCAAAACAACCAAGAGAACCAAAATCCAAAGATGGACAAATTCCTTTAAGGAGGCTCAGAAGATATAAACAGTCTGGCCCTTGACAGAATATAGGAGAAAGAGGTAACTGACTTCCCCACAGGCTAAAAGGAATCACTTAAAATTTTTATAATTTTGTAAGGTCCAAGTGTTTGTGTGAAATAACTGGGGACTCCAGGCACAAGGGGAGTTAATACTCAATTGTAAATTATTGCAGTGGTTCTCCATTGAGAGCACATAAGAAAGCTGGGTCAGAAGGATATCAGATAGAGCTCCCCTCAGTGGTTCAGGCATGCTGTAGGCGCTGGATGGCTGTAGGGGAAGAGGCACAACACCTCACCTGCTTGTCACCTACATAGTAATAGTCCTAAGGTGTGGGGGAAGGGCCAACAACTCTCTCACCCATGACATGCTTACTAAGATACATTACTACTGGTGAATGTGTCTAAGCAAAATCCTCTACCCCTGAAAGAGAAGTAGGAAACCATCTTGGCTTGAGGATCTTACACAAATATCAAGCAGAGATCTACTAATTCTGTGAAGCAGGAATCTCTGTCCTGACCCACCACCAAAGATAAAAGGTAGTGTTTTGCTATCAGAGATCAGGGGCAGCAACATTGAGAAAGGTCCACCTTCAAGGCCCAGGAGCACAGGATCTGCCTGAGACTGAGGCTGGACCAGGCCAGCAGAGAATAACTGTCGAATAACACACAGCAGTCTACCACAGTGGGTGGGTCGAAGACACAGAGGGCTCTTCACTGCCGTGCAACTAGGAAGGGCAGCTGAAAGCAAAGAGAGGAAGAGGAACACCGAAGAAAACTTTATGGCAATCCAGACCCCATTCTCAGCACAAAGTAACAGCAACAAGCTGCTGGAGGGATTTGAAGCTTGTAGTGCACTATACATGATGATAACAACACCAAAATACATATCTAGATCAGTTTCTGACTAGATTACTCACCCAGACACTAACAGCCTTATAGAAGTGTATTGATATAGTCTACTTACCTCAATCACTATCGTCCAACAATCCATGTAAAATTATGAGACACACAAAAATGCGAGAAAAAAACAATCCATTTTCAAAAAGTAAAAGGAACAGATATAGACTGAGCTATATTCCCAGATGTTGAAACTATCAAACAGAAACTACTAAAATGATTATGGTTAAATAAGTTAGCAGGAAAAGTGAATCACATAAATGAATAATAGGTGAAATTTAGCAGGAAGGGTAAATTAAAACATTACATAAAGAGTAATTTATGGTACTAAGTACCTATATTAGAAAAAAAAAAAAGCAAAAAAGGTCCAAAATTGATGATTATAGCTTCCAATCTAGAAAAAGAAGAGCAAGAGAGCAAGGTAAAACTCAATGAAGCAGAAGAAAGGAAATTACAAAAATCATAGTAGAAATCAAAGAAATAGAAAACAAAAAAGCAATAAAGAAAATGAAAACAAAAGTTGTTTCTTTGAGGAAATTAATAAAATTGATAAACCTCTAATCAGACTGATCAGGAACAAAAGAGAATGAAGAAACATTTAGAACAAAATGATCCAAATTACCAGTATTAGGAATGAGAAAGGCAACATTTCTACAAATTCTACAGTTATTAAAAGTATTGCAAGGGATTATTATGAACACTTTTATGCCAATAAGTTTTACAACTTAGATGAAAAGGGAAAATTCCTGCAAAGACACCAAGTACCAAAGTTCACTCAGTAGAAAATAAATAAGCTGGATATATCTATATTTATTTTAAAATTGATTTTATAATTAAAAAACTTTCTCATAAATGAAACTCTCCTCCCAGAAAGGTTTACTGGTGAGTGCTACCAAACATTTAAGGGAGGAAATACACTAATTCTACACAAACACTTCCAGAAAACTGAATAGATGTGGCTCCATTCCAATTCATTTACTGAGGCCAGCATTATCCTTGCAAGGACAGTTTAACATTCAGAAATTAATCAATGTAATTATCCATATTATGAGACTAAAAAGTTTTTAAAAGCCATGTTATAATCTCAATAGATGCAGAAAAGACTTTTCACAAAAATTCAACATCCATTCCTGATAAAAAACAACAAAACAAAAACCACCTCTCAATAAACTAAGAATGAAAAGGAAACATCCTCAGCTTCATAGAGAGCCTGGTAAAAAAGAAACAAACAAAAAATCTTTCATGTTACATCATATTTAATTGTCAAAGACTGAATGTTTTCCCACTAAGATCAGGAACAAGGGAAGGGTGGCTGTATATTCAACATGGGACTGGTACTGCCCAGTGCAATAAGGTGTGAAAAGAAAATAGAAGGCACACAGATTGAAAATATGGAAGAACAACTGCCTTTATTTGAAAATGATGTGTTTATCTATGTAGGAAGTTCTAAAGAATCTCGAAAAAAAGGAAACTAGAAAAATGATTTTCATACGATTTCATAATACAAAATCAATATACAACAACCTGATGTATTTCTGTATTCTAGCAATGAGAAATTGGAAATTAAAATAAAAGGGCCATTTACAATAGAATATAAATATATAAAATAGTAATAAACATGACAAAAGCGCAAGACATAGTCATTGAACACTATAAAATATTGCTTAGAAAAATTTTAAAGGACTGAATTAACTAAAGAGATTTATTGTACTCATGAATCAAAAGACTCAGTATTGTTCAGTTGTGGAAAACAAAACTTGTGTAACCACTTAGGCTGCTGAAAAAAATAATATAATTGAAGTATAAATATCATAGTGGTAGGAGAGTGTGTGAAGTAGCAGGAAGATGTGATGGCAAGGAATAGGAGCTGGAAGTGAGCATGAAAATGTAGACCGGGGCCAGCTCATGAAGGGCTTTGTATGCCATGCCAAGAGTTTAGGCTTCTTCTTTTGGAAGTGGGAAGTCATTACCAGTTTTATCTCTTTTTAACTTTTAATATTGAAGTAGTTGTAGATCTGTTGAACAATTGCAAAAATAGTGAAGACTTTCCTTATATTCCTCACCACACATCCCTTAATATTAACATCTTACATAACCATAGTTATCAAGAACAGACAATTAATAATGGTGCATTATTATTAACCAAACTACAAACCTTATTCAAAATTTACCAGTTTCCTTACTAACATCTTTCTGCTCTTCAATCTTATCCAAGATCCCATATTGCATTTAGTTGTAATTTCTCTTTATTTCCTCCAATGTGTAATATTTCTCATTCTTTTATTGATGGCTTTAAAAACACAAAAATGACAATGAAATTTTAAAAACATAGATATCCTGTTTACAATGTAGATGATTGTGAAAAGGTTAACCTGGGGTATGGAGACAGTTTTAGTAATTGGGCTAGTGACGATATTGATTGAACTAAGAGAATGAAGAGAATAATTTTGAGAAAGATTTAAGAAGTAGAATTAACACTAAGGTTACCAAAGCTGATCTGAGGGAGTATGAGGAATTAGAGAGAGGAAATAATTGAAGATGACATCTGAGTTTTGGCTTTGATACTGTGGATAAATGGCAATAACTGAGAGAGTGATGTAAAATATTTTTTTGCCATCCTGTTTCTCTTACACAAATATGAATACACAGTTTCTCATATCTTTTTACCAGGATCTTATTTTTATTTTTGCAAGATATAACTTGTTGGAGTATGTTAAATGTTGTGTCATTCATCTTGAAAAAAATCACTTCTAAATACAGGATGTGCTGAATTACAAAAGAATAATAATTTTAGTGACTACAGTTTCTATAAAATGATGGAAAAAGTTTTGAAGACAGACATATAATGTGATATGGTTATCATTCTTGTCACACTTATGCTTTTTTAATATTTTATTTTTCAATTACAGTTGGCATTCAATATCATATTAGATTCAGGTGTACAACACAGTGATTAGCAATTTGTATAACTATGAGGTGATCAACCTGACAAATCTAGTACCCATCTGACACCATACATAGTTATTACAATATTATTTACTATATTTCCTAAGCTGTAGTTTATATCTCCATGACTATTGACTATTTTACAACCACCAATTTGTACTTCTTAATCCCTTCCCCTTTTTTACCCATTCCCTCAAACCCCCTCCCATCTGGCAACCATCAAAATATTATGTATCTATGAGTTTGTTTCTCTTTTGTTTGTTTATTTTGTCCTTTAGATTCCATATATAAGTGAAATCATATGGCATTTGTCTTTGCTATCTGATGTACTCCACTCAGCACAATACCCTCTAGGCCCATCCATGTTGTTGCTGATGGCAAGTTTCATTTTTTTTTTTTATGGCTGAGTAATAGTTCATTGTGTGTGTGTGTGTATATATATATATATATATATATATATATANTGTGTGTGTGTGTATATATATATATATATATATATATATATATATATATATATATATATATATATATATATACATATATACCACTTCTTTATCCATTCCTTTGTTGATGGACACCCAGGTTGCCTCCATATCTTTGCTATTGTAAATAATGTTAAAGTGAACATATGGATGCCCATGTGCCTTCAAAGAAGTACCCCCCGCTTAGGATAAATACCCAGAAGTAGCATTACTGTGTCCTTTTTGTCTCTTGTTATATACATATAGCTTTTGTTTCAAAGTCAATTTTGAGCTGGCCAAGTGGCTCAATTGGTTAAGAGCTCGCTCAAGAGTGTGAGCTCTGAGCAACAGTGGTTCAATTCCTGGCCTGAGCTGCCACTGAGCAGGATGGCTCAGCTAAAAACAAAATAGACAAACAATCAAAGTCAATTTTGTCTGGTAGGAGTATTGGTACCCCAGCTTTTTGTTTCATTTCCATTTCCATAAAATAACGTTTTCCATCCCTTCACTTTCAGCCTGTGTGTATTTTTCAATCTAAATGAGTCTCTTGTAGGCAGTATATGTAAGGGTCTTGCTTTCTTATTTACTCAGCCACCCTATGTCTTATAATTGGAGCATTTAATCCATTTACTTTTAAAGTGATTATTGATCACTTTTATTGCCATTTTATTATTCATATTTATGTTCTTTTTATTTCCCTTCTTAAAAAAGTCCATCTCAGATTCCTTGTAAAGCTGGTTTGGTGGTGATGAACTCCTGTAGATTTTTCTTGTCTGGGAAGCTTGTTATCTGTCCTTTGAGTTTAAATGATAACTTTACCAGGTAGAGTAATCTTGGTTGTAAGAACTTGCATTTTATCACTGAATATTTCCTGCCAATCCCTTCTGGCCTGTAAAGTTTCTGTTGAGAGATCAGTTGACAGTCTTATGGGATCTTATAAATAACTAACTGCTTTTTCTTGCTTCTTTTAGATTACCTCTTTTTCATTAACCTTTGACATTTTAATTATGATGTGTCTTGGTGTAGACCTGTTTGGGTTCATCTTGTTTGGGAGTCTCTTTGCTTCCTGGGCTTGTCTGTCTATTTCCCTCACCAGGTTGGGGAAGTTTTCTATAATTATTTCTTCAAATAGTATTCCAATTCCTTGCTCTTTCTCTTCTCCTTCTGGTACCCCTATGGCGCGAATGGTGGTATTATTATTATTTTTTTTAAGCTGAGCCATCCTGCCACCTGTTAGCAGCTCAGTGGCTGCTCAGCTCATGGCGGGAATTGAACCACTGTTGCTCAGAGCTCAAACTCTTGAGCAAGCTCTTAACCAACTGAGCCACTCAGCTGGCCCTCAAATCTTGGTATTCTTGATATTCTTGATATTGTCCCAAAGTCCCCTTAAAATATCTGCATATTTAGCTTTTTGCCTGCAAGTGGGCTGCTGATCGGAACTCTGTGTAGGAGGTGTCCTTTCTGCACTGTGGTGGTGGTCTTGTTTCTTTTTTTTTTTTCCCGAATAAACTGTTTTGTTTTGTGGGGGAAAAATTTAAAATCTGCATATTTTATTTATTTATTTATTTATTTTATTTTATTTTTAGTATTCTGATTGGTATATACTGCTACCTTATCTTCCTAATCAATAATCTAATCCTCTGTTTAATCTAATCTACCATTGGTCCCCTGTAATGTATTCTTCATTTCAGTTATTGTAGTCTTTATTTCTGACTGGTTCTTTTTTGTTTTCTATCTCCATTTTTATGTTTTCTTATCTCTTTGTTGAAGTTCTCCCTGAAATCATTAAGCAGCCTCATAACCAGTGTTTTGAACTCTGTGTCAGGTAGATTACTTGTCTCCATTTTGTTTTGTTCATTTTCTGGAGCTTTGTACTATTCTTTTATTTGGAACATGTTTCTTTGTCCGCCCTTTTGACTGCCTCCCTATATTTGTTTCTATGTATTGGTAGGGGTGCTATGCCTCCCAGTCTTAGTAGAGTCACCTTATATAGTAGGTGTTCTGTGGGACCCAATTATGCAGTCTTCCTTGTCACCAGAGCCAGGTGCGCCTGGTGTGTTCCTTGTGTGAGTTATGTGTGCCCTCCCTTTATAGTTGCACCTTCCTTACTGTTTGCATGTCAGCTGGAGGGATTGACCCCTGTTGGATGTGAGGACTGGCCATGACTACAGTGGAAGAGCTGTTGTGCAGAGGCAGACCCTATGGAGCAGGATGCACTTTAGCAGGGCTCTGATGCCTGCCCAATCTGTCCTTTGGGTGTGTTGTTTATGAGGATGGTTGGGTGGTGCTCTGGTGTGGCCTGAAGCTGGCTGCTAGGTGTGCTGGTTCTAGGGCTTCCTGAGAGGAGCTTCACCACAGGTCAAGATCACCCACAGTCTGTCCCTTGCCTGGGGCTACCGGGTAGCCATAAAGCAATCCCCAGGTGGCTGCCACCGTCACTGGGCTTGGAGGTGCCTGGAGGTGCCTGGAGAGGCCAAGCCTCAAACCGAGGCCAACTTTTGGTAGTGCCAGGCATGGAGCTGCTCAGCAAGAACTATGAAGCATGCCAAGGCCAGATACTGCTTGTTTGTTTCAGAGATTTTAGGAAGGTCTGCAGCATGAGCCAAGACAGGCCTTTTGTATAGAAAAGCCATTGGATGTGTCTTGGCTAGGCCTGAAAGTTGGGTGGGGTGGAGTTTCAGGGAATCACCAGTGCGGGACAAACAGTGTTAGCCTGGTTGATGCAGACTCAGATATGGCACCCACTTAAGTCTGCATGCTGGGAGTAGGGAGGGCTCAACAAAAGAATAATGGCTTCTGCCAGCACTTCTGTCTGGGAGAATTCTGCGTCTCTAGCTCTCTCCTTGAAGCCAGACCACTTAGTTCTTCCCTGTATGTCCCTGCCACCTTTTGAGCTGCTGTCCCACCTCTGGAGTTCATAGCAAGTGAGTCTGTCAGTGAGTAAGTCCATGCATGGGCCCTTTAAGAACAACCTGGGACTTCAGCAACCCCCTGTCTCACTCAGCCACAATCTCATCAAGATAACTTCTCTTCACTCAGTTAGTTTCCATTTATCTTTCAGATTGCAATCTCAGATTCACTTGTGTAGAAAAGGCTTCCCAAACCCACAGTCTAGGAAAAATGCTTTGGGACTATCCTATTAGGTTGTCAGAAAAGTCATGACATATTTTTTCTATGTTTTTCGTTGCAAAAATGCATCATGACTTTTCCGACAACCCAATATAATAATGACCCTTTTTTGGCCTAGCACCTACTCAGTACATCATTTTATATTCATATGAATATCATCTGTCTCTCTCATTATACACTTGCCTATTTATGACCACCTTAATTCCTGAGTATCTGGTACTTATCTGTTACAGTATATACATTTTACATATGTAACATATACATATAAAGGCATATAAGTGTGTTTATTGCGGAATTGTTATTAACATTAAAAGGTGAGGAGATTAATCTGAACTTCCATAAATAGGAGGCTAGCATAATATATAATTGAAAAGCTATAAAGTAAATATCATAAAATCTTTGTTCCTGCCTTGTCTTCACTACTTGTTTGAAATGTAAATATGAGCCTTAATTTAGTTTTCCATAAATGAGGATAGGAATTTATCCAATATGGCTATGCTGGTAAAATGAATATAAACACATTTTATAAATTCCAAACAGCTATATAAAGTTATTCTAATATTAACTCATTATTTTTTTATCATTTTTATCACATCATTGTTGGTAGAGCCACTTTAGGGCTTCATCGAAAGTATACTTAGTACTCTGTAGGTTCTTCTCAGTAGCTTTTCTTCATGCTTGTTAATTTTTTCTGTATATACTCTTTATATATGGAGCTAAAACTATACAAATGTAATGTCTTAATCCCAAGCCCAATAGAAAAAAGAATGGTATCCAAATCATTATTATTCTGTTCTCTTTACATCTAGGAGGCTGAAATTTCTTGAATTAAGAAAGTTAAGTGACTTCCAGTTGTTATATGGGCCCTTATGTTTTAAAACAGTGATTTTCTAGTTCTGTAGGGCCCAAGCATTATATGCTATGCTAAGTTTGGCCTTTTACTAATGGTATGAATTTGGACAACATATTTCACTTCACTGAGCCAGCTTCCTTACTGGAAAATGAGAATAATAATAGCTTTCCTGCACAGGGTTGATATGAAATGTAAATGGGAAAATAAAGTGACTTATAATAGGTGCTAGGTGAAATGTTACTCCATCTCAGGCTTAGATCACAAATTATAACAGAAGGTCCATGCTGGCTTTTTTATGATGACTGATAAATAGTTGATTGAAAATTATTTAGTTGAGTTAATTTGATGGCTGGTAATCAAACATTTTAGCCATTTCTATTCTTTGTAAGAAGAAATTAACTCTTAATGCTTTGTAATTATAATTAAATGAATATTTTTCAGTATTCCCATTTCCTAAGTAGATAATTGTGATTAAATTGAACCTTGTAACAACTATCAATATATAAAGGTCATCTTTATTTAGAAGAATTTGTTCCAAATGATTATATTTTGGCAAACTACATTGAGGGTGTATCAAATTAATCCTACCTTTTATATCCCACCTCTCAGATGGTTGCTGAATATCATATTTGCAAAGAATGCTAAATGTCTGGATAGGCTGAAAATGTTTTGTGTTATTATATTATTACAAGTAGAAAAGCAAAGGTCAGGTGATTTTGGTGGTTGAAAAGGGGGAAAAAAGCAATTATAAATACAATGCTTGTGATTCATTAGTGAATTAAATAGAAAAAAGAAGTTAAATTAAATTCAGCTGTTGTAGGAAGAATATAAATCTTTCTCATCTGCCACGGAAGCTTACCTTATTTTCTCATTTAGAAGAGCTCACTGATTATAAAATTCAATATTGATTAATGAATCTTTCAAGGAAAATAACCCATCAGATTAAATGCATTGATCAATTTTTTAATATTTCTTCATTTCAGATATGATAAAATATAGAAACCACATATGTTTTAGAATAATGGAAATATGATATGTTGCATCTGAGTTGGAAGAACTTGAAAGAATGAAGTCTTCTTAGTTTATTATTGGAAATAAAATTAAGATAAGGATCATCTTGGGTTACTATGATTCTTATTAACTCTATGTATCATCTTTTTATATTCCTTACCCCCACTCACAAACTAAGAAACTTAAGAAAATGGAGATGGTCTACTTCCCAGTTATGGTCATATTGTCAATAGTATTACTGAAAAAAAATAAAGGAAAATAAAAAATTATTCAATATTCTGCAACAATGACATCAAAGAGCACTACAGTTAGATACAATCCACCAGACTAATTTTTTTTTCTAAAAGGTTTAAATATCAGAACTACTCTCAGCTTACATATCATCATGCAAATAAATATGTGACTGTCAATCTGGAATGAATAAAGTAGAGCCTCTAGAATAGACTTATTTTTAAAATTTCCACTTTGAATTTTTATGCAGGGGGATTTAGGGAATACTATGGAGAAGAGATTGGGGGATCTCTGAGGGTAGGCTCTACCATATACAAGTACATTCTCTGATCTCCAAGAAGTTCTTGGAACATGGCTGAAAGTTGCTAAATATGTGTTAAGGAATAATAAATAGAATGTGCTAAAGTTCTGATATGACTTAAAATCATTGGAAGAGGTTATATCAGGACAAATTAGTTATTATGAATAAATCAGAAAAAAATATCACAGGGAATTAGTGTACTCACAAAGGATGGTGCTATCCAAACATTTCACTGAGTTCTCACTGAATGTTCAGTAACAAGTAATCAATTTTAAGACCCTTTGTAGATTTTATTTTTAATCTAATTTTGCTTAAGGGAAGAGGACTAAAGCTGATTAATTTCAGAAATGTAAACAGAGCACATGAACATCATTTAATTTAAAGTTATACATTTATACAGAAAATTTCATTTCCGTAAATGCTGAATGACCAAAAAGGTTGAAAGTATTGATAATTGCAGTGTAGGGAGGAAGGGAGGAAGGGAGAGAGGGGACGAAGGGAGAGAGGGGAGGACGAAAGGAGTTCTTTCAGCAATTAGTGCAAGTGCCAGACATTTCCGATAGTGTTAAAATCTCACACAGCTGGAGTCACAAAGCCAGCAGCTGTTAAATATGCTCTATATGTTTAGAGGTGCCTCTGTACATGCATACGTAACATAAATAACTCACAGGGCTTGAAAGATAGTGTCAAATAAATATGCCATTGAGAAGTCCTGAGCTTGGACTTTATAATAAAGACATGGTGGATACTCACAAACATAGACTGTGATCTTCCAAATTCAGTTTCACACTATATTTAATGAACTGAAGTATGCATTATATGTAATTAAAGCTCTAAATCATGTAGTCTTCTAACACTCAAAGCATGGAATTCTTGTAGCAAAAGGTAGACTGCTTCACTAAGCTTTGTTTCTGTTCTTGCTGCAGCTCTTTATTGTCAAATCTATCTTCTGCTGTCATGAGTTACAATCTCTTTTTTTATACTAATCTTTATGGGGCTCTATGAAGGTTAGATGTCCAGAGCAAATAAATTTGTGTCTTCTCTGCTTCAACTAGCATTTTATATTTGTAAAATGAGGCAAAATAGACATCAAATATAGCCTTGATAGGTTGCCTTGAAGAACCATTCTTATATGTGTCCAACAGAGGTTGTGTTTTGAGTTAACCAGTCCCAATACATTTTAGGTGTGTGAGCCCCTCCTTTCTCTTTAGTGGGACTACCTATTTTTACCAAACTTGACAATAGACAATATCTAATTGAGCTTTCCCCTGTGGAGAGCGCTGTCTATGAAACTTAACATAATGATTTTGGCATTCTTTCTTATTGAGTCTCAGAGTCTTTCTCAAAATAATGTTTCAGGTTGCCAACTTACCAACCAGTCGAGGTCAAAATAGCAGTTAAAGGCGATTTTTGCATCCCTCGACTACATGATCTCAAAATTGCCTTTCAGGTCTAACATCATATGGTTTTTCGAGTGCAATTTTTGATGATTTCTATTTTGATTTTAGGGGAAACTTTAGTTATTCTTGCTAATGAAGGTAGCAGGATGAAAAATACCAAATAGTAGATAATCTAAAAATATATTATATAATAGTAACTTTTTCTAGTATTTACTTAGCTTGTGCCCTTATTAACAGAGGTTAATAGGAAGTAGCATAGTTAATTGGAAGAAGTTAGAGATTATATGCTATAGAAAATTTATCTGCTAAATAATGATAAATTTATGATACTTCAGAGTTTATCTTTCTAATCTTAGAATAAAATACACAATTTTCATGTAATTTTATAAGTGACAGAATACAATGCTAAAACTGATTGTTTTTTATCTCAAACTTATTTATAACATTTTAACTTTTGTGGTAGATTTACATAAAATGTCATATTTATTTGATCATTTTTAATTAGTGTAATCTAAAGGTAGAATTAAACTTTGTGAACCTTAAGGCTCTCTACTTATTTAAATTTTAAATGATAAATACCTCAAGCTTTTAATCAAAATCTGTTTTAAAAAGTGAATTTCTATTTGCTTATATAAATCAGTAATGATATTATTTACTACAATAATAAAACAAAATTTTGACCACTGTTTTTGCATAAATTTATTGAAAGTCTGACTATAAATTCATGTTGTTTTCTACAAGTGATGAGCTCATTAACATGAGTAGGTTATATGCTTTTTACTGAAACTTCAACCTCAATCTGGTATGGTCTAAAGAGTATTTATCCCAGATGCTATCTTTTGCATTTATTTGAAACCACATAACCTCTCTCATCCTTGAAAATGATATTCCTAATAATTATTAATTTATTTTGTATGTATTAGTTGGCTTAACATTAACCATAATAAATTCATTTGATATTTATATGCATATCATTAGTACTTCTAAACTTACACTTTGTCAGCTTTCATTAACTGGCCAATTAATTGCATGTAGGTACTTATTATCTACGTTTTCCTTTGAATTTTTAAAAATTGTGTAAAACAATTCACAGTAAGATCTAAATACCAAGAATGTTATATCTAGAATGCATAAAATGTAGAATAAAGACCCGGCCAATTATAATCACTGACCTTCTGAAATGGAATTTATTTTGCCTCAATTCCTTCTGAATTTACTTTTATTTTTTTTAACATCTTGCCTTTAAAGACTGTCATTCTGAGATATTACTTCTTAACTCTTTTTTTGCTATGTATGTTGTGTCTTTGTATTTACTTATAATTTATATTTGAGCTAGGTTTAAATATATTTTGAGTATTTTTTAAGTAAACATATACAGAATAGTTAAAATGAAATTAAAACAGAAATCATAAATCATATAGTAGAATTAGAAATAATTTAGCCAGACAAGAGAATGAGATAGTTGCTGGAATTTAGTATTTGATTTGATTTGACCATGAATTTTCTGACTTGTCAAAGCAAAGAACAAAAACATTTCCATTTCTCTAGTATAGTAAAAGAGACAGAGTATTATCAAAGTGTTAGATTCCAGATGGCTGTCTTCTGTTGCCAGAAATGCTCGAACCATTCATTCATCAGTTTACATATGATCTCCTTTTTGAAAACCTTGTATTGTGTACTCAGTAATAGATTATCTTTTCTCTCAATTATACATTGATACTCATAAAAAATATAGTTATCACTAATTGAATGCCTATCATCTGAGAGGCAAATAACAGACACTGAATTATCTCCAATCCTTACAATAATCCTGCAAGATTCATGTTATTTTACCCTCTTTATAGATGATGGAACTGAGACCAAGAGAAGCTAAATAATTTGTGCAAGATCAAATAGCCAAAAGGGCAGAATTCTTACACTGAATTCCAATAGCACTTTGTAATTTGAGGGATGTCCTCAAATAGAATGTTCCTTTAAAATTGTTTTCTCATAGTTGTGTAATAACTTCATAAGCTTTATTTACTGCTCCTCAAAATAAAAAAGGAAGGAAGGAAGGAAGGAAGGAAGGAAGGAAGGAAGGAAGGAAGGAAGGAAGGAAGGAAAGAAAATATATAAAACTCATTGACATTTGATCATTACTGTGCTTTCTTGCAGCCTGCGAACTTATGAATCAAGGCATCTTGGCCCTGGTCAGCTCCATTGGCTGCACATCTGCGGGGTCCCTCCAGTCTTTGGCAGATGCCATGCATATCCCCCACCTCTTCATCCAGCGTGCAACAGCTGGGACCCCAAGGAGTGGCTGTGGACTCACCCGGAGCAACAGAAACGATGACTACACACTCTCTGTTCGCCCACCTGTCTACTTAAATGAGGTTATCCTGAGAGTGATCACAGAGTATGCCTGGCAGAAATTCATTATATTCTATGATAGTGAATATGGTAAGTGCTGGTGATTTGTGTGAGTTTTGTAAGCTGATATTTGCATGGTAAGTAATGTCATTAAACCCTGAAAAACTTTAAGAAGATTACTCATTGTTGTTGTGGTTTCTTTATCCTGTCATAGTCTTCTTATAAATCTAGCAGCAACAACAAAAATTTTCAGATAAAGTTCAATCCCTTTGAAGTCAGATTTAAAAATAAATGCCTGTACCTAATGCTCAGTCTATTAGTGTCTCTAAAGGGAATTTGACTCCAATATACCATGATGTTTCAAACAATAGAAGTCATAAAGACAATATTGTCTTTCTGAAAAGCAAATCTCTTATAATAATAAAAGACCACTTTGGACAGATACTGGAACAGTGAAACTATTGCTTATTTCTATTTATAGGTTCAAAAAAATCTGACATATCTTACTTGTACCCTTGTGCAGACTTTAATATCTGCTTAGTACTTAACTTTTTGGGGGTCACTGATATCATATTACCTTAAAGTTAGCATAGCACACTGTCTACAATATGAAATCTCACAAAAATACTGAGTAGTATAAAGACACTTGATTTGTTTAATTTGCCAAGGTAAAACACAAAGCATTTCTCTAAATTTACTGTAATTTGAGTAGAAAATGCTTTGTCTCAATATTTTTATTTGTGTAACATTAAGAAAAGTAACCAACAATGATATTATTTTTGTTTAAATATTTTTTCCTGAATTTATCTACTTTTATTCTGATTAATCTCAGGATGTTCTCTCTCTTATTTTTTGTTATTGGGGGAGTAGAGATGGATATAAACCATTGAGAGAAAATAACAGAGCTTGATGAAGATCATACAGAGTGCCAAAAAATGTATGCATTTTTTAAGAAAGGAAAAAGCTATTAAAATTGTAATACTCAGTATATACCAATAACAAAAGATGAATACAAGCCACTTTTGACTTCTCCAATTACAAGATGTTCTCAAAGTGTTTACTCAGCATCCAGACATTTCTGATTACAGCAAACTACTGCTTGAGCAACTCTGACCAAAGTGTCCACTTGTATACATTTTTTTGGCATCCCCAGTATATTTTGAAATGTGTTTCTTTATAAATTTACCCTAAGAAGAAATCTCAGAAAAAAATTTCCATGCGGTATGGATGTGTCTAGTTTTTACATTTTTATTAAAAACAAAACCAAAAAAAAAAAAACAAGAACATTTCACCCTTTGTAGGTTAACTTATTTTTCTTAACAAATAAATAAATAAACATTTAAAAGATAATCATTTTCTTGTCACAATCTACCCAGCATTGTGAACAATATTGGTTTGTTCACAAGAGTTTGGTTACACAAGAGTGGGCCAAAAAGTGGCATCAATAGAACTGAGCACAAACAGGTTGGCAGAAATCTGGAAAGCAACAAATAAGAGTCCCTGTGGACTCCCAGCGAGGGAGAGCAAGTGGTAGTTACATTTAGCCCTAAATATTTAAAGGTCATATGGGGCTTTGGCAACCAGGGTCACATTAAACTTGATGGGTAGACTCAGCCAAAAGT
Organism: Hipposideros armiger; assembly: GCF_001890085.2. Lineage (NCBI taxonomy): Eukaryota > Metazoa > Chordata > Mammalia > Chiroptera > Hipposideridae > Hipposideros > Hipposideros armiger. The sequence goes on along the minus strand of NW_017732325.1, from coordinate 160,758 downwards.
CTGTGGCTCTTTCTAGAAGTACTCTCTTTGTCTCTAGGATGGACATCCTTATTTTTGTTGCTTGATTCATATTACTTAGGGGTCACAGAACAAAGACCAAGAAACTGAAATGAATGAAATAAGCAAAAAGAAAATTAAAAATAATTGGCTCATCAAAAGTAAGGGTTGAACACAAATCTGAACTTCACTGATAGGATTACTAAGTGAACAGTAAACACTTCCAATGGAATCAACATGCTGAGTGTGGCTTTGTCAGTTTCCTCCAGTCAGATTATCTATGGTTTTTACAACCTTAAATGGCATTCTTCTGATTTCTGCTAAAACATAACTTGAAACACTGAATTTTTAAGTCCTAAATTTTTCTGGAAGGGGGAAAAGAAAACCACCTTTTTTGTTAGCCCTATCAAATTAGTCCTGTAAAATAAAGAACAGAAAGTGATTTTGGATGAAGCCATTTTCACACTAAAATGAGAATTTTACTGTTTAATATAAATATCCATGAAGAAAGAAATTGCTTTGTTATCTTATTTCAAATTCCTACATGGATTACAGTTAGGAAATTGTCATAAGATGAGATGGTTTTATTATGGATGAGGCAAATATTTTTGAAAATATACTATAAATTTATAGTCACATGAAATCATTTACATTCATTTGAAATTCCTCATTCTCTTTTCCTCTATTTTCCTTTAAGTAAATAAATGCTATAATCACATTGTGTGACTGGGTCCTCTGTTAGAATCAGGGTTATTTTAGGAATAATAAAAATCATTCTCTTTTATTCTGATGATAAACTTGTTTTGACTTATTATTTAATTTATTAATCATGAAAATATACCTTTTGTGTCATTAAAATTATTTCCAGTAATATTTTTGTTTAATGAAAGAAATTTTCCTTTTTATACTTACAATAAATCTTGCTGGTAAAGAACTGGGCCAGAGTCCAAAATAAATATCAAGCTATCTAAATATCTGGTAACTTGAAGAAGTCTACATGTATTTACATATATATTCATCAATATCATTATTTTAAGTTCAAATATTGGAATTATATTTGACTTTTATCTTAGCCATCAAGAATTGCTTTCATTAAGGAATGGATTAAGCATCATCTATGGATGGAATCAGGCAGCTTGCTAGAGCCAAATGTTACTAAAGAGGTATTTTACTTAGAAAAATATAGTTTTAAAAAAAAAGATTAAGCGTCTATATCCAGTTAATTAGAGCACCACTTTTTTCAAAAGCAGTTAATTATGATTAAGGACACCATATCAATGTCTACTTTAAATTCCCTAACAAAGAAAATTCAAGTCTTTGATTCTCAGTAAATGGATGAAAAGAGAAAAAAAAAAAAAGTGGAAACCTTATTTGAGCGGATTGATTCAAAACATGTTTTAAAAGGCATGAAAAGATTTTAGGAAGTGTTGAGCTTTTAAAAATATATCAATCAGGAAATATTCATTGCTCACTTGCTTAGTGCAATGCTCAATATGAGATAAAAAGTGTTATGGAATGTAGTCTTTGCCTTTAAGAAGCTTACAATTAACAAAAGAGATAAAATATTTATATGACTCTCTTAATAGAGAAAATAATATGTCATGAATGATGCAAACTGAATGCTAGTGGTATATGATAAAAAGAATGTTTAATTTCAGCAGCAGTGATCAAAGGCGCTTTATGGGTGGACTTTGATCTTGACTGTCGCCTCTCAAAATCCTCCCTGTTTTTCACAATGTATAGGAGATGGCTGCAGCAATAGAGGGAAAGTGTGAACAAGAGTTGCAGCGATAAGATATTAAAAATAATGTCTGAGTATTTTTTATTTGCCAGGAACTAGAACAAGTGTTTTACATAATGCCATTTAATCTCCTCAACGGCTCTGATGAACTAAGCAATATTATTATCACAATTTTACAACTGGAAAACAGAAGCAGCTGATGGGTAACTTGCTCACAAAACATAGCTAAAGAGTATCAAACCTGAGAAGTAACGTCTGACCAGAGCATGTAATCCTAAGCATGTATAATGAATATAAAAATGCTGTGGCGAATCATCATCCAAGATTATAACAACAAGGGCTAATCTTTTTTTTTTTTAAAGATTGTATTGGGGAATTAGGGGAGGGGAACAGTGTTGGGGAATTGGGGGAAGGGGAACAGACAAGTTGCTGTCCTTTTGTTCTTCAATCTAGTTGTGGAGGACGTTGTTTCACTGGCCCAAATTGGTGTTATCATTGCGCTCTTCCCAGGTGAGGCAGATCGGTCGCCGGCTTCAGGACAGCCGCTCACAGTGGCTCTTGGCAGCTCACACTGGCTGCCGGCCGCTCACGCTGGCTGCCGGCCACACATGGTAGCTTATGGCAGCCCACTACAGCAGGGGCTACAACCTATGCTGTCGCTGACGACTCATGGCAGCCCAGCTCCAGGTTGAGCTGTTGTTCACCATCTTAGCTGTAGAGGGCTCAGTGTCACTGGCCCTCATGTGGGATCCAAACCAGGGCCCTGCTGCTCAGAGCTGGCGTCCCAAGCCAACTCTAAACCAATGCTCCACTTGGCCGGCCCTGGGCTAATCTTATAGAGAGCATTTATTATATCATTCTCTGTTCTAAGTGCCTTACATGCATTATCTCATTTAATCCTCACAATAGCTCTCTGAGGTAGATGATAATGATGACGATAATGATGATGGTGATGACGATGATTTTTACAAATGAAAGGAACTGAAGTAGTAAGAGGTTAGGTAACTCCAAAGTAAGTCAAGAAGCCTGAATTCAAACACTGATAGCCACATCTATAGTCCTTACTTTCAACACTAGAGTAGTCCAATGCTATCGAAATAAGACTGAGATTAATTTCTAACAAACTGTAAAATTTAAAAAAAAAAGTTTACCAATGAAATGTATAGAATCATCTTTATTGAAAAGAGACAATGGCTGCAAGCCTGCAAATCTTCCACCTATGAATATCATTCAAGGAAAAATACTGGATGTCATTCAGAAGGTTTGATTATCCTTGAAAAGATGAAAACAGGGCAATCATTGGGCCAAAGGGGTCTGAACCCATCAGCCGAAATAGACTCTTGCCTACACAATAACCATTCTTCCTTTTAAATTTGCTAGCAAAATGCCAAACTTATTTGAGAGAGCGTTATTTCCAGTTGAAAACGACATTCTCCAGGAGCTCTTAGAGCTGAGGGTTGTGATATAATATTGTCAAGAACTGTGATGAGGTTGAGATTTTACCCTACTTGCAAACTAATAAGTTAGCCTGCATCAATTTTATAGATACTAGAAGAAAAGATTACCCTCCTGGAATATATATATATATATATATATATATATATATATATATATATATATATATATATGAGAGAGAGAGAGAGAGAGAGAGAGAGAGAGAGAGAGAGAGAGAGAGAGAGAGAGAACTTTAATAGGCATGGCACAGAAAGCAGCATGAGCCTCACATAATGTTGGCTTCTCTTGCACTCAAGTCCCACAGGCTATATGGAGCCACTAAGTGAATGCTGTACATATAATGGGCTTGTATGACAGCCAAGGAACCCTGGCTTAGGCACCCTGCATCTTTTATAATGGGCTTCCAGTAAAACTGCTTAACATGTGTCCTGAAAGTAGACACTCTTTGTTGTAAATAGCTCCCCTTTTCTCTACAGAGAGCTTCTGCTTGCAAAATGTACAGTAGTAACATGAGAAACCTATGGAGAATCATCTCCCCGAAATAGTCATTCTATGTTTCTACAATATTGTTTGCTTCTAGCAAATTTCCTTATGAATATACCAGTCTTCAGATCACTCTGATTAATCTGACTGACAAGGACTGGATTCAAATCTATTCAATTTGTCTCCTCTGCATTTATTTAAAAGTACTATAAACAGACGTTAATGAGCAGGATTGACCTCAATCGTGCCTACCAGGTCCTGGATCCAGCCAGCTGAGCCATTAAGAGACTACTTTAACAAACCAGGGAGCTTTTTCCTTCAATTTCAGCATAAACCTTTCTGCTTGGCCTGGGACATTACTCCAGGTACCAAAGGATTTATATCATACTTTCAAAGACTTTACCTCATAAGGAGGAAGTCTATCATCTGTAACCACCTTGGCCAGTGAGTTGAGGCTGACTTGAATGATTTGGCTAATGTGGTGCCATTGATCACTTCAGTGAAATACAGGGGAAAATTGCTAATCGGATGATTCTCATCATACGGAAAACTATTTACAGGACACACATAAATAACAAGTCAGATAAAGTTCCATGTAATTCCCCACTTTAGAGAAAGCACAACAGAGTACTATATTATCTGCTGCTTGAATTTATTTAAACATGTAAAGATCTCTTACAGCAAACCCTAATGTTCAACGCATGTGTCTTCAGGTGGGAGGCAACCTCCACACAACGAATATAGTTCTGGAAATGCATATGATGTACCTGGTCAGGTGGAGGAAGAGAGGAGGGAAGGGTTAGTTACAATTGCTGGGACCCCTAAGTGAGACACACATCAATGGGGCCTCCAAGGTGACTCCTTGCCAGCTGGTAGTCCCATGAGTTCTCAATTCAAAAAGAATGAATCAAAAAAGCAAACAATAATTTGGACTTCATCAACATTAAAAATTTATGTTCATGTATAATCCCTATTAGGGAAATAAATAAGCAAATCACAAATAGGGAATAAGTTCCAGTACAGATATCTGAAAAATTTATATTAATACAAAGGATATGTAAAGAGCTCAGAGAATTAAAATCAAACAAACAAAATAAAACTCTTAAAAAAGCAAAAATATGAGACCAACAAAAATGCACAATTAAAAATGGGCAAAAGGCTTGGGCGTACGATACAGTTCATATAAGAAGATAGATAAATGGCCAATAGACACAAGAAGTGCTCAACATTTTCAGTCCATGGGTAAATGGACATTAAAAGGAGATACCAATCTGTGCCCACTAGATTGGCTGAAGGCCATTATTATTACAGGTAGGAAAGGTGACACAACCAGAATGTTCATACATTGCTGGTTGGATGTAAACACGTACAACCACTTTGGAAATCTGTTTGGCAGTTTGTTACAAAATGATACACCTACTATTTGACTTACCCATTTCACTCCAAGGTATTTTTCAAGAAAAATGAGACTGTACATCAACAAAAACTCATAAAAATGTTCATACCGGCATTATTCATTATATCCAAAACTGGAAACAACCTAAATGCTCATAATTTAGAAAATGGTTAAACAAATTGTGGTGTATCCATACAATGGAATAGTATTCAGCAATAAGAAGGAATGAACCACTGAAATATGCAACAACATTATTTTGACTGAAAGAAGCCTGAAATAAAAGGAGTACATGATGTATTATTTGATTATATGAAGACCAATATCATGCAAAACTAATCTTGGTGATTCATAGCAAGTGGTTGCATCTCTGGATAGGGGGTGGATTGTCTGGAAAAGGAAGGGCACAGATAACCTTCTGTGGTAATAGAAATATTTAATATCTTGTTTTGAGTAGTAATTACAGTGGAGTACAATAAATACTCTTTGAACTACCCATGTAAGGCTTGTTTATTGTATTGTATATAAATTATATCTCAATAAAAAGTTAGAAGAGTGAACAATCCATCAGATAATGTCAAAAAATTAAAAAAAATTAAAAATAAAGGAGGGGACCAATTTGCCTATAAGAATTTTAAACTAAATAGCATAATTGTATCATGACTACTTAGAGATTATGGCGTCATGGAGAAAAGGTTAGAATTGAATATAGTGAACACCTAGAACCCAAATTTGGTTGTAGATCAGAATGACTAGAAGAGCTTTTAAATCATCATAAAACCTGGGTCCCATCCCAGACCTCCAGAATCAGAATTTTTGCAAGGTAGGCACAGCAACATACATATTTTAACACTCCCCAGGCGATTCTCGTACAGCCAGCTTTGTTCCTCCATGAGGCATTTGGGAACAAGAAATTTCAGCAGATCTCTTCTTCAGCATCTTTGATTGGTAGCACTGTTTCCCCAGACAGAATACTCCGAGGGAGAGAGAACTTAGGATATTTTGAAGGAGTCTATTTCACAATGGCCATTGGACATTTCTAGTTGTTAGAAAGTTTTTCTTTATATGAAAATTAAAACACTTATATTAGACAAATGATACATGTTCTGGGATAATATAAAATAAGTAATCCTTTTACTTAAAATCATTTATCAGTAAGTAAAGAATGTGGTTATACCCCTGAACCCTCCTTAGTCTTCTACTGCCTAAGTACCAAGAGCACATTTCCATTTCCAACATACTGTGCTTTTCAATATTCCACCTCTCCAAATGCCTTTATCCCTAACTATTCTAGTTTTTAAATATCTCTGTATATCATCTGACACATTTACTGGTTACCCAATATGCCACATGCTATCTTATTAATAGCCTTAGAGAGAGAGGTGAGACCTTTATCTTTTTAAGCAAAATTAAAACAATTGTACCTTGTGTTTTTTCATAATTTCTGCATTTCAACAAAAATTATGTTAAATCTTTATTGCATCACTCATTATATTTACCTATCCTTCTAATTTTGCATTATTCTCAATTTGCTTTGTTTTCAACAAAATCTCTTAGAGGAAGTTTGGTCAAGTACGTGGAATATGATATCCAAGATGTCGTATTAAAAGGAATTGGCTGTAGTCTAGGCAGGCTCACTATTAGAAAGGTCTAAGCAAGGAATTAGTTGAATGTACCAGTGAATGGCTAGATTCCAGAATCCAGGAAATAACAACGTAAAGAAACCAAAAAGTTATAGGAGTAGATGATCCTTAAAATAGAAAAAAAAAAGAAAAACAGATAGATTGCTTTAGTGGGAGTCTTCTATTCTGAAAGTATTCATGAGAGAAAAGTTGAATTTCAGGGCTGGGAGGACTGAATAGAACTGATTTACTAGAGTGACATAAGGAGTAAGGTTGAAATGCTCTTCATCAAATAAACTAGTTGATTTCCTTAATTTCCTTTGCTGAAACAATATTGGTCCCACAGCATGATATTGAGATGGGTCTATTATTGGTAGATCTATTGGATCCAGTTGTGGAGACTGAAGGGACAGTATGATGACAGGGATCTAAACGGCTTGTTACGGTGATGACATAGAGATAAGAACTTAATGGATGTAGTAAGATACCCTCTTACATCTCCTCCTCTCTACTTCAAATATTGGCTTCATTCTGAGGCAAGACGGATGGCATGGTGACTCAGAGCATGTGCTTACAGATAGACTAAAAAAGAGCCTTCCCATTCTTTGTCCTTATATCAAATATTATAGATATGGATATATGTCTCCATATCAGATTTCAGGCCCGTTTGGGGCCTGTGCTAATCCCTGAACCAAATAATTTGGTCAGGGGCATGGCATACTTTCAGTCACCAGCCTGAATTACATGATGACCGTCTGAGTGAAGGTTAGGCATATGTGGACACTTGTGCCTCCCTTTCCAATTTGAAGGAAACCCTACTCAGATGAAAAAAATATTAAATATTACATTATTTAAATTAATTTATTTAAATTTTAATTTAATATTGAATTATATTGCATATTTAATCTTAAATATTTAAAATTATAAATGCTTATCTTTATAATTCAACCTTTAAAATTGCTTTAAAAATATTTCCTTTTCTTAGTTTAGTTTCTTTTTTTTTTATTCATTTCAGGTGTACAAAGCAATGTTATAGTTAGACATTTACACCCCTCACAAAGTGATAACACCAAGTGTAGTTTGAATTTGTTTCTGTTTGTTATGGTTAGATTAAACTTATTTTATGGCCCTAGACTTACTGACATTTTTCTTATAATTATGTTACCTAGATCAACTTTTAGTACTTATCAAGACATTCTTGTGTTTTCTATATTTTCCCTTTAAAAAGGCAGTAGAAGAAAATTAAGAAAAAAAAAGGGACTTTTGACTGGGTTAATAAAGTCTTGATAATGAAAATGTACATTGCTGGGAAATGTGCCACTTATAAACTGCTTTCCTATTTCACATATTTTCCTTTATCAGACAACCAGTAATTAGGTTAACTAATTTTCCTTTTGCTTTGATAAGGTGTGGTTAGTTGCTGCTCATCCTATGCTTCCATTTCTTTATTAATTTGCATTAATCACTTTAAAACATGATTACCATGGGGCCAACCAAGTGGCTCAAATGGTTAAGAGCTTGCTCAAGAGTGCAAGCTCTGAGCAACAGTGGTTCGATGCCCAGCCCGAGCTGAACTGCCGCTGAGCTGCCAACAGGTGGCAGGATGGCTCAGCAAAAATAAAAAACATGATTACCTGCTCAAGTTGTCATCCCTTCCACTAAAAACTAGACTTTCCTCAAGGATAGGAAGTGTGACTTCACGTTCATCACCAAATTATGAGATATTTATCAAAAGACCTTATATTAGTCAATACCTTTAGTCTTGCAAATGACAAGTTTATTTCAAACTATATAAGCACCAAAAAGTCTATAGACTCGTATAGTTGGGAAGTCTAAGGAAAAACTAGTTTGCCTCTGTTTCACTTCATGCGTGGCCTTCATTCTCAGTTTCTCTCTAGACACTCTGGATATTGAAATCCCAAAATTACATAAGTACAACTCATGGTACAAAAGAGAGATCATTTCTTTTTCATTATCCATATATCAAATTTCAATCCCTGTTTGAGTCCTCTGACTATCCTTTAACTAATTAAGCCAAGAGCTCAAATTGACCATCCTGGGACACATGCCCATCCAGTAAGAGAATGTAGAACAAAGGACAATGTGGGACATGAGGGATGGGTCCAGGTTTGTTTCTTAAATATAAAACGAGGTCTTGGTATTTGAAGAAAGGAAAACGCTGAGAAGGCAAAAATGACAGACACAAGCTCTGAAATGAATCCAAGTTCTCAGGGCTATATGGGCAACAAAGTCCGGATCCAAAGCTGGTTTTCTGACATAGAGTGTAGTGTGTTTTTCCCCTAGAGAAAAAGTTGTTTCAAAAAAGAAAAATGCCATGTTGATTAGTGGCTTTTCATGTCAAATTACCTTGAAAACCAAAACAATGACTTTTGACTCCATAAATGCAAGGACAATTTCCAGATGCTTTCTCTTCTGAGCCACACAAATCCCCCTTCAAAACTGAAGCACTTATTCCCCCAGCTGCTCAATGCTGACAGCTGACTGCCCTCCCTAGGAATTGCCCTCAGCTGAGGGAAGCTCCAAAGCCACAGTCAATGCAGGGTTATAAAGGCCCTCCTCCCACCTGCCCTCACTTGGAGGATTCTGAGAGCCGTCCCTCTTCAGAAGTCTGCTCAGGCCTCTGTTGAGGCTGCATCACAGCTCTCCCTCGGATGACTCTTCCTCTCCTTGTGTAAGTGTTACTTTTGAGAGCAGTCCCTACTCAACTTCCTGTTCTCCTGTCTGAATCTCAAAGTCTCCTTCCCTGGGAACCCAATCTTTTTCAGCTTAGTAGGTTTTTCTTGGGCCTGTAGGAAATTAGAGTGAGATGAAATAGTAACTGAAAGGGAAAGGTATTTATATGTTTATGTTTCTTAATATTTTCACTTAAAATGTCCCTCTCTTTTTATTCACTAAATATTCCTGTATTTATTTTTTTCTAATTGTTTACTAGGGTAACATTGGTTAATAACGTAAGTTTTAGGTGTACAGTTCTATCTTCAAAGCCAGCAATGTCGCCCCTCTCTAAAGTTTTCCAAAAGTCAACTCACTCCTCAGTAGTCAGATGTCCCTTTGACTCCCCTCTTCTGCTTCCTTCTTCCAATTTAAGGAGGCTATGATGACATAGACCCATCCAAATAACACGAGATCTCTCTCCATCTTAAGGTCGGGTGATTAAGAGCTTTAATGCCATCTGGAGCATGAATTCCTCTTTGCCAGTTAATATAACATGTTCACAGAATCCAGGGATTAGGATTTGGGCATCTTTGGAAGGTCATTATTCTGGCTACCACAGTTTCTTTATAGTGCCCAGTAAAAAGTCTTTTTTTTCCCCCCTAATTTTATGTGTACCAGTAATAGCTCAATTAATGAGCCTTCTACCACTTGCTGTTATGTAATTATCTGGTCAGTAAAATTAGTTACCACTGGGAACTACTGAACTGAAACTATGATTTAATTTTCTGCTATCAGGAAATAGCACTTAGCCATACCCACAGGACTGGCTGCTCCTTGCGGGCAGGTTCTATGTCTTGCCTTTTTATTTCTGTAATCTTTATCTTCATTTCCTGCTAACTACTATGCATACAGATATTGTAGCTAAATAATTGTGCTAGTTGTTATGTTCATGAACTGACAAAATCAAAGGCCCACTCTTTAAATGACTTCCACAGAGCAGCTGATAGACATCATGATCCAGATTCTTCTCGTGTCAGACTTCCCCGTTGCTACATATCATGGGTGTTTGGTGTTGTCCTCACACAAGCAAAGCTATTATTATTTAACTCCTGCATTCCAAGGGTCTAAAACATTATGCTCGCTGTTGTGGGTAGCTAACCATCAGTGCATTCCAGGCAATTCTGCCCTATTGGTCGGGGGAGGTTACTCTTAGCAAGTCATTATGTACTATTATTACTAATCATCAGTACTATGTGTTAGACCCTACTCTGGATTTTGCACATGCATGCACACACACTAATCTAATCTTACAAAACATCTATGAAACATTTTTTTTTATTTACAGATTAGAAGAATTTTTAAAAGTTTTACAATCACGTATATGTAGGCAGTAATAATCAGAGTTGTGGACTAAGGAACCGGAAGGATACCAGCAATCCTTTATCAAATCACTTTTCTGGCAAACAATAAATAAATATATATGGCCTTCTGTTCAAAAATAAAAGCTAAAAAATGTCAGACTGTTTTAAGTCAGTGGGAAATCATTGGCAATTTCAATTTGAATCATACTATCTAAGAAGGCACTCAGACTGTGTTTCATTCTGCACACTTGGCCTGTCATCCACTTAGATCCTCTACTGAAAACTTTCAGTAGATTAAAACTATATGTAAAATAAAATCAAAACCTGTTTCCATCAACAGAGTCACAAAATTGGACCTCCTCCCTACTCAGTGTCACCTGCCCCGCTCTCCTCACTAACTGGGCTACACCCGCCCTGGAAACCTGTAAGGACTGCGAACACAAGCTCTGGCTGCCTTGGGGCATTTTTCCATGCTGTTGTCTTCACTTCTTATCCCTTTGTCTGGGTATCATCTTCAATCCTTCAGATTAGTTTAAATACCAGTTTTCCAGAGCAAATTTCCTTGAGCATAGATCTCCCTCCCCACCCTGTCATTATCTCCCAGAGCGCCCTTACTGTTTTCTTCCATGCAATTAGTGTTATTTGTATGTATTAGGGCATTTACTCGTTTATTATCTGTTGTAATGTGGAGAAGGATGTTCACTGTTGTACGGGTATTCCTTGCACACAGCATTATGCAATAGGCATTTTTTTGCAACCGTTGTTTTTCCCTCAAAGTTAAGATATGAAATTGCACTGGTATATTATTCATGTGAACAGAACATTTCTTAGAACATAAATGATCTGGAGCCTTACGCTCTGGTAACTGTTTACTGAGGATCTTTATTTCAATGCATTTTTGGTTTTGTTTGTCTTATATTTAGATTCACATTTAAGTGATTCAAACTAAAAAAAAAAAAAAACAACTTACAATTCAAAATCAAAGATCTGCTGGACATGTATTTTAAAGGCATATTGGTTCTGGGATGGGACCCAGGCTCCCATATTTTTAATAAGATCTCTAAGTCATTTTGATTCACACCGAAGTCTGAGAATGCCTGATTGAGTGTGTACATAGTCCTGTTACATGTCTACTGGTGTCTGCTAAATTGCATCAGATTGAACCTTGTATTTAATTTATTTAATCTTACACCATTAGGTACTTTCTGACTTGGATATTTAATGAGTACATAATACCTTTATTATTCCAACTCTTTTACCTCTTGTTCTGCTCTAGATAAGGCTTTCTTCTTTTAAGCTGCTATGATGTTGACATCCTGGGTTATAATATAATTAGCAATAAAGTATATAGGGTAGGATTTATACAGTTATATATTTTGGAAGACTTTGAGAGTCATCCAATAACAATATATGTTTATAATAATTGTTTTAAAATAAAACTAATTATAAGAAGAAAGCACAGTTTTATTTATAATTTGTAAACTTACAAATATAAAATTTTGTTATGAGCAAATGTCAGTTTCCAAATTTGTGGCTATCTGTTTTCTTGTTAATGGATCTATATATTTCTTTTAATTGTTGCTGTATTAAAAAATACATGAGCTAATTATTGCCCTCAAGAGGCAATTTTTACATGCATGCATTCAAGCACAATTAGGAATTTGGAGATATAGTCCATTCATAATAAGCAACACACAATCCCATTTATTTCTTATCCTTCACCAGTTTTTTTCCTTTAAACATTTTATGTCATGGACATATACAGAAAAGAATGTATAATTTATTACATAGTAAAAGCAACTCTGCTACATTCAGATTATGTTTTGCAAGGTACATTTTCCAATTATATTTATCAATGTTCAAATCCCTTCTTCTATAAACAGTCAATGTGGTACTAGGAAGAAATATTTGTAACATTTTAGACACTTATTGTTACTTAAATATATATGTCAAGGTACAAATTTGTAAATACTTTATTTAGGCTGGATTTTACCCTCCTTATTTAAATGTGAAATGGCTATAATTTTTATTTGACAATCTTTCAGAAATTGCTTATTTTTGAATGAGTGTGTGAATATTTAGTTAAATTTTGTTTTACCTACAAAGTAAATGTCCCATACTCCTGAAAACTGTCTCCTACCAAGTTTGCCAGATTTTTAAAATAGACAAAACTGTAGCTGTTTGTTTGTGTTCTAAGTGACCTGAAAACCTTTGAAGATAACCTCTGAAAACCCTTCTTCTGTTTAGAGTGTAAATATCAACTTTGGTGATATTGTTGCTTTATTTTAATAAATGTCAGTAATCTTGATTCAGATTCAACTGCCATTAATGATGTTCATGTTTTACTAGAGGTTACTATCACTTCCTTTGCTGAGCAAAATAAGAAATGCAGTTTTCTGATCTATCATTTGCTTTAAGGAAATGAAGACCCAGTCCTAACATTTTTCCATAGGTGGGATAATTTAGAACGCTCAGTGGAGAGAAAGAAATTCATTTTAATAATAACAATTCCTACATTTTTCATGTAAATGCATTAAATCATACTAAAACTTAAACATATTTGAGAATTCCATCAACTACTCAATCGGTAGTTGTAGGCAGCCTACAATATTGAATACTAAACTATTCTGATATAAGTGAAATTGCTTTTATCTCCCTTCCATGCTCTAATTCACACTTTGATGGGCTTTTGATGTCCCTAGATATCCGTGGGATACAGGAGTTTTTGGACAAAGTGTCTCAGCAGGGGATGGATGTCGCACTTCAGAAAGTAGAAAACAACATCAATAAAATGATCACCACTCTCTTTGACACCATGAGAATAGAGGAATTGAATCGCTATCGAGACACTCTTAGGAGAGCCATCCTTGTTATGAATCCTGCCACGGCCAAATCCTTCATTACTGAGGTAAGTGAAACTTATCAAGGTGCGGGGGTAAGTGGAAAAATTAATTGTGTTGGAATAGACCCCACAGAGGAGTTGAAAATGAAGAGCAGTGAGAGGGAATTAACCACACAACTCTCATTAGCACTAATGGAGGTAGCACAGTGAATTCCTGGCTCATAGCATTTACCCCGTGCTGCCCAGTTAATTGCTAAGAATATTTGCATTTGTATATATTTAGGCACATAGCCAGGATGATTTTAAAAATCTTATGGGGGTTTAACAGTGCTGTTGACCTGAATGAATCTAACAAGTTCAAGAATGAATTCAAAAGTACACAGTTCTCTAACCCTTAATTTTTTTTATGCAAGTTAAAATTTTATTTCTGAGAAAAAAATTTACTTGAGTCAGACTATCGTTGTCTGTGCATGATGATTTTACAAAGGCATATAGCAAATTTACTTCTGTGTGAACTCTGTACTAAGACAAATAATTAAAACTGTCTAAAATTCTGCAAAGTGATGACCACTGCACATTTTATGATGCTGCATCCTCAGAGTTTTAATTGCATGTGTTCATTTGGCTAGAAGCTATGAAACTTTGTAAAAATACAATGACGACTTTGTAATGATTGGTATAATGTCTCTACATTCTAAAATGTTTACTATTGCCTTGCAAAGGATTATTGTCAAGTCATTTTTGCCTTCAAGTTTAATTTTATATAGTGCTAGAACTGGTCATAACATAACATGTTTTAACATGGGTTTTATTATTAGTGTTTTAAATTGTGGTGACTTTTTTTGACTAATACTTTGTTTCCACTTCTCCATTATGCTTTCTTTAGCTCCCAAAGTACTGTGTTAAAGCCTCCAAATTAAGAACGTGTTAGAAGTTCTATGACACTCTATAAATAATTGGTATCAAGGAACTGAAACAGAATATAAATCACTGAGAAGAATTAAAACTTTTTGGGAAATGCCAATAATGCCAATTTTTTAAAAATTTTAATAGAGAACTTTGTTATTTAGTTAAGGACAAATATAGGACTTTTACCTTTTCTTGTCTAGCAACTGACAGAGAGAGTCTCATTGAACAACTAGAATTTTCTGCAATAGAAAGAATATTTCCAATTTTACAGGGTTTGGTGCTTTCCTTTAAGAAATACAAAATCTGCTAGAAGATTGAAGGGAAATACACAAAGATGCATAATATAAATTGCAATCTTAAAATTATACTAAATGAGGTTGAAGATTCTGTGCTCATTTCTGGCTGAGGAGATCAGAGAAGGCTTCATTGAGAAGACACATTTGACCTGGACTTAGTGTCATGAGTAGAAATTCACAAAACAGATGTGATGTGTAACAGATAAATACAAGTCTATGTCAGCTGCTTTCTGGTCATGGGGTACTGGCAAATTGCTTAAAATTTCAGAGCCTCCATTTTGTCACCAATAAAATAGGACTAATATATTGATTTCAGCATATTAAAAGAGCCTTTTACTAAAGCAGGGAGGCAAGTATATAGAGCAGGGGAGACATAGGAGGAGCAGGTCAGGGGAGAAGGTGAAGACATCTGTGTTGGACATGTCGAGTATGCGCCATTTAAATCACATATTATGTTATTTAATCCTTAGCATTTTCCTCATGCTCAAATAAATACATATTCAGTAAACATTTGGATAAATGATTTGAATGTTCAACAGAGCTCAGGTCTTAAGAAAGATGAAACAGTAGGTCAAGTAAGGGAAAAGACAGAATTGAAGACCAGGCACAGGCAAGGAAATAAGACCTAACAAAGGAAACCAAGGAAAGCCTAAGATACCTTGCAGGGAAAAGCAAAGTAGACAAAAGTAAAAAAGCTTCTACAAAGCAAAGCGGGATATATACCAACATGATATTGCTGAAAAATTGCCAAATGAAATAAGGGATGAAGTGTATGAAATTGAAAAATCTGCAAATCTTGTTATTTAGCAATAGCAAGTTCTTTTGTGAGTTAGAAATGAAGCTAGAGTTCTGTGTTGAATGGTATGTGTGTGATGAGAAAAAGAAAACAGTGAATATTGCCCAAGAAGTTGGATGAAAATTGCCAGAAAGAGCTAGGGAATAGAAAAGCCTGTAGATGAGATTGTTTGACACTGAGATCCCTTTAAAACCTTGCACATGGAAGAAATCTCTGAAGGGGAAGATATAAAGAATATAATAGAAAGGGCTATAAATGAAATCTCAGAGAATCTCTACTAATTTTGCAAAGTGTGAAAAAATATGCAGGCAAGGGCCAAAAGATAGTCTAAAATGTAGGGGGAGAACCCAGACACTGGTATGTCATGGGCCCTAAGTGTCTTGAAAAAAAAAAATGTAGATATTGGAGTTAAACATTTTAAGATGGAAACTCAAAAAAGATGTTTGTGTTGAGGAGCCAAAAAAATTCTTAAGAATGGCAGAGAATGGAGCAAGATTGCAAAGGTTCATGGAGGGAATTAATGGAGGTTGACTACTAAAGAAGTTTGGTGATAAAAGTAAAAATAAATTATGGGTGAAATATTTTTTAAAAGTTGATGGATATCAAAAAAAGGAAAATCTGTTTCATTTTTGGGATAGAAACTAAAGGCTTTTTACACAGGTCTTAGGAAAGAACCAGTGCAAGAGGAGTGATAGTAGATCAGAGAAGGTATTTAGTGAGACAATATCCCAGAATGTTAGACCTCAGGAATCTCTATCAGGGAAGTGCTACCCATGACCAGTAACCTGAAATTGCTGTTTCAAGGTAAATCAGTTAGACTTTGTTAATTTTCTTTAACCACCTTTGTATTATTGATAATCAGTTTTAACCAATATGATCTTGACTTGTATTCTGACCATGACCCCTTATTCTTGACTCCAAACTTTGATACTTCTAATAATCTACTTCTTCCATCTTTGTTCCCAAACACAGAACATCTATATTTGTAATTTTCCTGAGACACTTCATTCCCTTCCTCTCCCCAGCCACCATTTTTTTCTCTCTACTCACTTGTCTTGCACAATCATTGATTTTATGTCTCCAACCTGCGCACTGAGTTTATTCTGTAGTCTAAAGCAGTGATGTAGAAATGACAGAAAGAATGTAAACCCACCCATCTTCCCCACCCTACGCTGGCTATACTGTTCTCTGACTTCTGTAGTGGTTCCCATTTCCCTATGAGCTGTTTTCAGACTCCTCCCATGCATCCTAGGAGCATTTCCCTACTTATTACATAGGCCAGCCCCTTTAGTTAGTACTAGAAGCAGTTCATTCAAAAAGCAAGCAGTGTGGAATTCAAAAGGCTGTTATCACCGAAAGTCTGTAGACACAAAGAATGGCTACTAATGTAAAAGATCACTTAGTGTAATGGAGAAGGTAGGCATGTAACTTAATAAAACATGAAAGAAAAATGCTGTAGTCGTGATGGGTAAATGGTACTCTAGAATGTCATAGGAAAGCTGACTGACAAACTCTGCAGGGAGCTTGGATGGAGTCAAGAAAAATTTCACAGAGAAATTGCTTTATCAGAATATTACAAAATAAATAAGAATTTATTAGGCAGACAGTATTAGGCACACAACAATTCAATGTGTGGGGATGGGGGGGGAGGGAGTAAAAAACAAAACTGAGGGTTTTATAATAAAAAGTAGGAGTCCCTAGGTCCACTTTCTACCTCCAGTTATTCTTCTCAGAAGGAATTACTTATTTTTATTTTGTGAAATTTAATTTTCATTTACTTTTGGAATATTCTATGCAGTCACATGGTTCAAGATTTGAAAGGTTCAAAAGGATAACCTCCTGCCACTGTTCCTCAAGCACATGATTTTCTTCTTAGGTGGCAACCAATAAGTCTTGTGTGGAACTCCAGGTATATAACATACACATACATATACGGGGTTTGACAATTAAGTTCACGAACTTGTTGCAATGATGTTGCTAAACTTTTTTTACATCAGAGGGATTATTCATTATGAATTTGTATCAACTGGACAAACAGTTAACAAAGTTTACTATTTGGAAGTGCTGAAAAGGCTGCATGAAAAAGTTAGAGTACCTGAACTTTTCACCAACAATTCATGACTCTTGCATCATGACAATGCACCAGCTTTACACGGCAGTGTCTGTAAGGGAGTTTTTAGCCAGTAAATAAATAACTGTATCGGAACACTTTCCCTACTCACCTGATCTGGCCCCCAATGACTTCTTTCTTTACCCGAATATAAAGGAAATATTGAAAGGAAGCCATTTTGATGACATTCAGGACATCAAGGGTAATAGGACGACAGCTCTGATGGTTATTCCAGAAAAAGAGTTCCAAAATTGCTTTGAAGGGTGGACTAGGCCCTGGCATTGGTGCTTCCCAAGGGGAGTACTTTGAAGGTGACTGTAGAGATATTCAGCAATGAGGTATATAGCACTTTTTCTAAGATGAGTTCTCAAACATAATTGTCAGACCTCGTGTGTATGTACACACACACACACACACACACACACACACACACACACACGTTAAATAAAGTGCCTTTCAATAGAAACATAAAACCAGAGGCTTGCAAGAACTAAACCCTGTACTTCCCCCAGGAACAATGATTTAGTATTTACTAATATAGCACTCACAGGAAATTTATAGAACATAACTACTGAAAATGACAAGAATCCACTGTACTCCCATACTTTCTATCTCCCTGTCTCACTCCCGCCCTCCATTTGGCTTGGCGTTTCTAAGTATCAGAAAATTTCGAGGACTCAGCATGATAGAGGACTGTCTGCTGCTGCCCCTCATGGTGATAACTAGTTGCTGGCTGCTCCTACCATGCTTCCGCAGATAGTACTACTGTACCTGCTTTTTCTTTTTCAGTAATTTATTTAAGAACACTTTTCTGATGGGCTTTTATCTTTTTTTTTCCTCATATGTATACCTTATGGCATAGATATCCAATTCCTTATTTTTTTTTTGGGGGGGGGGGTTCTGGGAGTGATCCCCTTTTAACTTCTTGAGTTGAAAGTCCTAGAATGTTCATTCAGATATTTAGAGATTAAAACTAAACAAACAAGGTACTTTTAAGAAACCATTGTTATAAATTTTAGGAACTAATATATTGAATTATGACATTTAAATTTGAAAAGTATAGCAGGTAACATTTTGTCCATATTCCAAAATTACAGAAATAAAAATTAAAGGCCACCCTAGATTGCATCAATATTGCTCTTTATCTTCCTGTAGCAATGCTAAATTCCTTTGCAGCTAGTGATGATAGTGGATGGTCAAGTACACTCACAGTGTGAAGCTGGTGAAGTAAGTTGTCAGCAGGTTGAAAGGGTAACTCATTGTCGGGTCCTAAGAGAAGGATTTGTAGAAATGACTTACCTTAGATTATATGATGGATAGAAATGCAAATAAAGCTAGAAAGAAACTGATGGATTGCAATAATAGGAAAGAGAGGAAACAAAGGTTATGATGAGGGCAGAGAGGGCAAGGTTCAGGAGGCACCGAAGAGAGGAAGAGGTGGAGGTAGAAAATTCTGGTCAAAAAGGGGGACTAGTGGAACCCCCACCTTTTCGGTTTCCTATACTGTATAAGTTCACATGGAAAGTTGTTGAAATATTCAAGGGTTATATTAACTGAAAAAATCAAGAGTTTGAGTTTTGAAAGAGAAATTGCTCACTTTGCATTGTCATTTAATTTTCAAGGGGAAAATGCACATTTCAATTCAGTTTGCATCTTTTTTTTTCTGTCCCTGGAGCAATTATGTGGCATTGAGTTAATTATGCTCCCTTTGAAGTCTTAGAAATTTAATACATTACATGTCTACAGTTGGTGCTCCGCCTCTCATTCAAGAGTTTCAAAGCTTTAAGAAAAATACTGCAGTTATGTGCAGCTGAGTAAATCAACCTGCTGTGATATTGGTAGAAAGTTAACAGTGTACCTGTAAGTGTCCTTGAAATGAATGTGGTGAAACAGGAGTGCTCATATGATTTCATTTCAATATGTATCAGGGTGACTTTTTGAAAAAACAGCATGTTTTTTTGAATAGAAAAACTATTGCATTGGCTGCTCCATAAGTTATACCATTTCCAGAAAGGATACAAAAATCCTATATAAATTAGAACATTTTGGACATGGCTTTTAGTTTTCAGGTTTGAAATAAGAAAATCAGTTATTTGAAAACAGGAAGTTTTATTACTTATATGGTAATGAATATCATTTTCTGTTTGCACTTTTTCAAGTTTTTAAAAGAGAGCCCTACGGTTACATGAAATTCTTTTGCAATAAGAAAAGGGTTTTAGCTCTTATTCCTTAAACATACTGTATAAAATAGTTTTTATTCCATTGTACCATATTCTAGAAAACTTGAATCTTGTCAAACAACAAAAATGCAAAGTTACTTATTTCAAATATGTAAGCTGCTTGACAGAAATAAGCCTTTAGGAAGTTTTTGGAAAGAAGTGAATGTGTCGTGTCTTAGTGAATAAAGAAAGGTTCCTAGTCATCAAAAGGGTACCCTGAATATTCAAATTACTGTGCTTGTTATTTAATAGGTATTTAAATGACTCAATTTTTACCAAAAAGAAATTATTTGGAGACATTATGCAATGTACAGTTTTTATATGAGGCTAGTATAATGGTATTTTAAAAAGAAACATATGACAGTAATTTTTCCCCAAAATGTATCCATTGCATGAAAGTCTCTCTAATAATACTGTATTCATAGATGACTGCTATGCATTTTTAAAGTAAACTTTTTATTGAAATATAATATATACAAGAATAGTGCATATAAGTGTACAACCAAACTAATTTCCATACAGCCAGTGTCCAGATCAAGAAACAGAACATCACTAGCTCTCCCAGATTGCCCTCCCACGCATCACCCAGTTATAACCCCTCAGGGGAGCCATTATCCGGACTCTAACCCAATAAACTGGTTGTGATTGATTTTCAACTGTATGCAAATAGAATCATATGTTATGCACTGTGTTGTCTGCTCTCTTTTGCTCAACATTATGTTTATTAGATTCATCCATGTTAAAATATGTAGGAAAAGTTCATTCATTTGATTGCTTCAAAGTATTTCATCATATAATAAGCCACAGTTTATAATAGCTTATATCGATGCGTCCTTTTTCCAGTTTTGCCTGTCAGCGGTTGCAATGCACATCTTTTTGTCTATGCATGTATTTTTGTTGGATGTATACCTAGGAATGGAATTACTAATACAAGAGGTGGACATAAGGTTTGTCATTTATGAATGTTAGTTGATACACCAGTTTTCCAAAATATTTATACCAATTTGGACTTCTGTTAGCAGCAAGTGGAAGTATTTCAATTTTCCAGTACCTCACCAACACTTATTTTCCACATTCTTGATTTTATTTATACTAGTGGGTTATGTATTACATTTATATTTTTTTAATTTGCATTTACCTGATGGATGATTTTTTAATATATTTATTAATTTTTTGATATTTTCTTTTTATGGAATGCATGTTCAATTCATGTTATTTCATAGTTTGTAGAAGTTCTGCATGTATACTACATATTAAGGATAAAAGTCCATCACCAAATGAATATATTTTAAATACCTTCTCCCATTGCTTGCCTTTTCACTCTATAAATGGTAAATTTGATGAATATAAAAACTTATTTGTAATATAGTCCAACTTATTCATTTGTTTTCTTTATAGTTAGTACTTTTTGTCATTTTTAAAGAAAGCTGCCTATTCCAAGATCATGAAGACATACTCTACATTTTTTTCTTAGAAATGTTGTTTTATTATTTATATTTAAATCTGAAGTTTATCTGAAATTGACTGTTTTACATGGTGGGTGTTAGAGGAAGAGATACATTTGTTTTCCATTTGGCATTGGCTATTAATTTCAACAACAGACCAGTGCTCCTGAATGGGAAAGAATGTTAAGTTTCCACCACCAAAATGGGAATAAATTGGTGGATTTGAAAGTATAGGGCTATCATTCCTGTAGAGCATCTTGTATCTATGTATTCTTGTTCTCTAACATGAAGCACATGACTTTAGGAGAGAATGAAAGATTAATTGATGGTTTCATTGGAATAGGAATCTTTCTATGAACTCATGATAACAAAACTTAATGGTGCTGGATTCTATAATAAAGTGTGTGACTCTGCAAGGGCCCAGTAGTTGTGGGTCTACAAGTAGCAGCTAACAGCCAGTCCTCAAAAGTTCAACTGTTTCACATGGATTTGGATTTCACTATGGCATGGAATTCTATGAGAAAACATAATTTTAATTTAACTGGAGTTGGAGGGAAAGAAAAGGGGAAAAAAAAGCCTCTGATCAGCAGTGCTTCATTCTGGATTTAATTGAAATTTTCTTATATCACAGTTATCAGTTATTATTGAGTTGCTCTCAAATCTGATCTTTTGCTTTAGCTCAGTGTTGTCTTGGATTTGAAAGGCAATTCTGTCACTAGCCAACTCACAGAATTGGAAATTTTTTTTGTTTTCACATGAGAAAGTCTCAAATTGATTTTACTTTCCACAAAATCATGTATGACAGCCCTTCCATCTGTTGGTGAGGCCTGGAAGAGCATCAGACTTTGCTTTTTTGCTTGGAGCTTTGTTTAGCTCTCAGAAGGTCCCCCTGAAGATGGAAAGTAGGCAGAGAGCTAGATTCCAATGAGTCCAATCTTCCAAATGAGACAGTTTCAACTCACCTCTTTCCTGTGAGCAGTGACTTGCGAGACTGATGTTGTTGGACAGTTTGCTTGCAACTAACCTAATAGTCTAAAGGGCATTTAACGTTATTGCCTTTACTGCATCTAATTTCCTAGTTTTTCTTTTCTATTAGATTTTTTAATGGGTTCAACATTTTCATTTGATTCTATTTGTTAAAACAAAGTTAAACAAGAAAATACCCAAACATAAGTGAAAATTGTACTCTTATTTGAAATGTAAAATCACAATCGTTTCAACCTTTAAAACTAAGGAATAGAAGTCCTTCTCTAATCTATTATTCATTTACTAATTCACTCACACAGTATGTTTAAATTTATTCTGTGGAAGGCGGTGTGGAAAGTGTTGCTGGAAATATAATCATGAATGATATATGGCTCTAGCTCCAAAAGAACATACAGACTAAGGGAAACTGTTGTAAATATAAAATATACAAAATTATAAAGCCACAAAGAATGATACAGTTAAGTTACTCTCCTCAACTTCGAAAGGGAATTGAAAACAAAGTTACTATCTAAACTTAATCAAATAAAGTTAGTAGATAAGGTGTAAGGTTACCCATATTTAGAAGTTAACCAAATTTTTCTTTGTTATGGGGTAACGGAGACAATTCTTACCGTAGCTTTCTCAGTCTTACCAAAACACGTCTAGAATATGAATGAATCCAAGAGTGACTAAATTTATATTGAGTTTTTTCCCTCCATGTATTGGGTTGTTGGAAAGTCATGATGCATGTTTGCGACAGATGGCACTAGTTCATTTTTGGAAGTACTAGATTCATTCTCATCTATGTTATTGCTATGTCATTTGACAGCTGACTGTTCTAGCTTCATTCTAAAAAAAATAGAGCTATTTGGTTGAGTTTTAGGATTTTACAACAAGTTGAAAATGGAAGATCAAACTGCATTTTTGCCATATTTTACTGTTTTACTTCCATAAAGGGAAGGACGCGCGTCAAGCTTGTGAAAAGTTGCATAAAGTTTACGGTGACAATGCGCTACAACAGGGGTGTCAAACTGGTGGCCCCGCAGGCCACATGCGGCCCTCAAGGTAATTTTTTGTATACTCGTCTTCAGTAGTTAAAGGGTTAACGAGGGAATTGTGTGTATGGTATTGCCTCAATCTCCCCTAAGTGCTATTTTCTTCGTAACAATTTTTTCTATTTTCATTTTATTTCAGAGCATTGTGCACCATAAAAAATTTCCTCGGGGGCCGCATGTGGCCTGCAGGCCACCAGTTTGGCACCCCTGCTCTACAAGAACGTCAGTGCCAATGATGGTTCATGAAATTGTGTGCTGGTGATTTTTATCTCAATGACGCTCCTCAGTCAGGGAGGCCCACCAAGGTTGATGACAACAAAATAAAGGCATTGATCAATCAAACCCACGTTACACGATACGAGAGATTGCAGAAACATTGAACATCCATCATTCAAGCATTCACGACCACCTGAAGAAGCTGGGATAGGTAAGCAAGCTTGATATTTGTGCTCCACATGAACTCAAAGAAGTTCATTTGATGGCGCATATAAACATCTTCAATATGCTCATTAAATGTGAGGAAAATGATCCTTTTTTGAAGAGACTGATAACTGGTGATGAGAATTGGATTGTTTACAACAATGTGGTGGGCAAACGGTCTTGGTCCTTATGTGATGATTTGACTCAAACGACATGAGAAGCAGACATTCATCAGAGGAAGGTTATGCTTTCAGTGTGGTGGGATTTTAAAGGTGTCATGTTTTTTGAGCTCCTACCAAGGAACCAAACAATCAATTCAAATATGTACCATTGGCAATTGGACAGTTTGAAAGAATCCATCATCCAGAAATGTCCAGAGCTTGTTAATTGTAAAGGAGATGCATTCCATTGTGACAACACGAGACCACACACAAGTTTGATCACCCGTCAAAAGTTATTGGAGCTTGGATAGGACGTGTTGCCACACCCACCATACTCGCCTGACCTTGTGCTGTCAGACTTCCACTTGTTTCACTCTCTAAAAAATTCCTTGCATGGTATAACATTCAATTAAGATGAGGCTGTAAATCAGCACCTTGTTCAGTTTTTTGCAAATAAAGACAGGTCCTTGTATGAAGGAGGAATTATGAAGCTCACTGAAAGATGGCAAAATGTTATCGAAAAAAATGGGCAATATATCATTGATTGATCTTTGTTCTTTATATAAATAAATGACGTTTAATAAAACATAGACAAGGGCCACCCGAGTGGCTCAGTTGGTTAAGGGCCTGCTCAAGAGTTTGAGCTCTGAGCAACAGGGTCCCCGATTTGATTTATGGCCCGAGCTGAGCTGCCAATAGGTGGCAGGATGGCTCAGCTAAAAAAAAAAAAAAAAGCACAGACAAAATATGTCATGACTTTTCCAACAACCGGATAGTTATATGGACAAAAGAAAAAGAGAGTAGTTACAAAACACCTAATGATAAATTTGAAGATTGGAATTTGGCAATGTTTTTCTTTTACTGCTTAGAGAACAAAAATGTGAGACCTAGAAGGCAAGGACTTGCTAACATAGAAAGGTAGTCTCTGTAGTATGCCAGGCACTGTGGTCTGTATCAAATAATTTTCAAAATTATTCACCTTGTTTCCATTCTCACTATCAACATCACCTTTTGAAGCTAGGAGACTGGCGAGCCCATGTAATTTAACCACTAGGGAGATATGTCTGTTGCAAATAAGTTAGCACTTTATATAATATGCTAGTTTCTGATAAATTCAGTTTGTATGTAAATTGCAAATACACGCTACAGGTACCATTATCTTTCTTTTCCTGACCAAAACAGACTTCTGCGCTCTGCCCTGCTGTTCTCAGCTGCCATGTCAAATGGATTTTACTTAGCACTGGAGTCTCAATCTATCTGCCAACCCGAGTTAGTGTGATTTGGTCTCCAAGAAGTTAATCAGCTCCTTAAATGCTTACTGACAAAATCAATATTTTATATTTGTAGAGGACCAGAGTTTAAAGTATAGTGATCCCATGAAGTTTTGTTGAAAAGTTAGCTGATACTCTTAGGTTACAAATCTATTCATACTGTTACTCACTGCAACACAGATAAATAGGAAGGAAGTAAACTTTAGGTAGAGAAAATTAAGAAGGTTAATTTATTTTTCTAGCAAACCCTATTTTTAATAGAATATGCAAAACTGTAGCACAAGAGAATTAAACTTACTTGTGTCCACCCAACACTAAAATTATATGATCATTTGGGTCCATTAATTTAAGTACTAATTACTTTATGTCTATTGCTTAATGAGGCAACATGTAACTCAGCATTTGAAACCCATATTTAGGATTTGATTAAGGCTATATGGTGGAAGGGCATCCTTTAATGAATAAAGGGAAGCAAGAATAAAGATATCAAGCTGGAAATTCACAGGCTATATGAAGTAGAATTTTAGGATGTAAATTCAGGAAGCAAGGTGGTTCTAGATTGGTAGGTGAAGAACTTTCAATGTCAAACCTAAAAAAGGAGACAGGCTACAGTGGCAGCAAGAATAGAATTTGGATCTAGTTTTTGCCTAACTAGCTGTGTAGCCCTGGCCAAGCTATTAAAATCATTCAGCTTTATTTTCCTTATCCATAAAATGGAGTAATTCCTGGATTACAGTTAAGTTAAATAGTGTATTTGGTAGTGTATATACAATATGTAGAATAATATTCACACCAAGAAAAATTTAAAAGTTTTATTTGTACACTTTCCACAACTGTAGTGTAAGATAAAGAGGAAAATGTAAATGATGTTTGAATTAATAGACTTAGGAATTGTTGGGTGTGTGAAATGAGGTTGAAAAGTAAGTGGGCAACAGCGATGGGTCTTCTGTTTCAAGTTTGGGTTTCAAGGAGGAAGTTAATGTTTTGAAATCAGGAACATGAGAAGGTGAACAGGTTTGGAGATAATATGGTAAATGCAATTTTGGTCATAAATTTGATGTTATTCTGGAATATCTAGATTGAGACATACATCAGATTGGTGGAAATGAAGGAATGGAACTCAGTAGTACTAAGGAAATGCTATTTTATTTGTCAATGGGATGATTATTCGTGACCTTTGAAAAACATTTTCATTAAAATAGTGTGAGGGGTAAAAAGATTGTAAAAAATAAATAATGAAGGGGTTGCTATCAAATAAAGAGATTAAGAGTAGGCAGCTCTTTTAAGTTTGGTAGCAAAAAGAAGGGACACAAAAATAGTACTGTGTTTTAGGAAGAAACGGATTTCAAGGAAGATTTTTTCTAAGTAAGAGAGATCAGGTGGAAAGGGAGAAATTGGAGGTGCAAGATACAGAAAAAGAATCAACATAGAATCATTGAAATGAAATGGGATCAATTTTATAAATAGTTTTGGAATGGGAGAGAGGCAGGGGAAGTAAGAAAGGATAAAAACACAGAGAATGTTGAGGTAACTGGAGGGCTCAATTGCTCTTTGATGGAATACACTTATAGTAGCATCAGTGGGTGCTAATGGATTTGTTTTCAGTAAGTGCTTAGACTGTATGCAGAAGTAAGAAAAAAAATGGCTCATCCAGAGAGGGGGACTAGCCAAAAAGCAACTATAGAAGGACCAGGCTACCTCTGGGGACCATAACGGAGATGACACAAGACATGCTGGGAAGCAGCTGATTTCCAGCAAGAAGCCTACTTCCTAATGTGAATTACCAGCTTCAAGGAAAAAAAATATATACTTATATTCTGTTTATACTTACATAATAGGTCTAGGCTACAGTTTAAAAGAAAGCATATTAACTGGACTAATACTTCAGAGAGAAACAAAAATATGTTTACCTAGAACATATTTCTCAGCCTCGGCACTATTGACCGTTTGGACCAGATAGTTCTTTGTTGTGGGCGGCTGTCCTGTGCATTGTAATATGTTTAGCAGAATTCCTACCTTTACTTTAACACCAATAGACACCAATCATGACAACCAAAAATGTACCAGGTGTTACCCAATGTTCCTATCAGTGATGGGAGAGGTGGTGGTTGTTTAAAATCATCCCTGGTTGATAATCACTAATCTATAACTTAAATTTTTGAAACACTGAAGTTTGTTCTCATGGGATTCTTATTGCTGGCATATGACAACTGCATTTCCCTTTTGCCTAATAATAGCGAGTCAACGTTTATTGGACTCTTTTCAAGTGCCTGAAAAGAGCACTATGAACACTATGCTAGTTACTCTGTAAGATATACTGTATAATCCTCAAAAATTCTAATGAGATGGGTATAATAGTATCTTCATTCTACAGATAAAAAAAAATTCAAGAGATGACGTACATACATTTGTCTAGATTTGTGTCCTAGATTAAGTAGATCTTTGCATTTTTGTTGTTGTCAATTTAGTCATCATTTTGGGTTTTTTGTTTGTTTGCTATTTTCTAACATGTTCATCATGAATTTCTTTTCTGGGAGAGTATAATTGGTTTCCCAGTAATATTTACCTCTCTAGACTTTAACTGGTAAGTTTGTTATGGTCTTTGAATGTGTCATCTGAGGGGCAAATCAGTCTGCCTGAGATGTTTAGCACAAAATAAATGAAAAAGTAAAGCAAAAGTCAATCAACTATATACATAAACTGAGAAGGCATAACTAATTGGTGGCAAGAAATCTGAACTGATTCTGAACATTGTAAAGTAGTTGCTATAGGCAATAACTAATATTTATTGAGTTTTTTTATGGGCAGACACTATTCTAAGCATGTTTTACATATTAACATGTTAAATTCTCACACCAAATCTATGAGATAGATGCAGTGTTTGGCCCCATTTTACAATAAAAAACAAAAAATGAGGCACAAATAGGTTGTGAAACTAGCCCCAGGTCACACTGCAAATAATAGGCAAGTCAATTCTAGATCATTCTTAATGGGTGTACTATACTACCAGGGGTGCCAAAAAAACATGTTGACACCTTGGTCAACATTGCTCAAGCACTAGTTTGCCATAATCAGAAGTGTCTGGACTCTGATGGTATCCACTTTGAGCACCTCTTGTAATTGCAGAAATCAAATGTGACTTGTATTTATCTTTTGTTATCAGTATATATTATTACAATTTTAATACAGTTTTCCTTTATAAAATCTGTATACATTTTTTGGCACCCGCTGTGTATTACCTCTCTAGGTATACAATAGATGTGAAAAAAATTATCCTAACTTTTTATTTATGACAAAGAAGTAGTTTGTATGCCGGACTCCCATTAAATCATTTTTAAGAAGAGTTTACACTGGGGTGAGCTAGTGGAAAAGTACCAGAGGACATTATTGAAGGGGTTGGCCAATGAGATTTGGCCTTCTGTGTTTGGTAATTTGTGATTATCAAAGTTACGCTCCTACTTGACCAAGGAGGTATGTAGATAGAGCCTCTAGCGTCCTTGATTATTACATTTCAAAGAAATTGCTCCCAAGTCCTTGATAGACATTTCTGGGTTATAAAACTGGCAAGAGGCTGGGAGAAGATTTACATCTCAAAGAGGCAGAGACAGGATTTACAATTGCAAGTGTTCTAAAGCAAATAATCTAAGAAAAGGAGAGTCAGAATGAAACCTATCTAAAGCTTAGATCCCATCCCAGAACCTTAAATCCTAACTTTTAGGATAGAATGCAGACATTAGCATTTTTAAAAACATGCTCATGTGACTGACAGTTAAGGTCCAGGCAAGTTTGAGAACCACTGCAATCCACTACTGCTTCTGAAGCTTTAGTGTGCCTATTTATCTCCTGGAGATTTTGGTAAAATGCAAATTCTGGTTCTGTAGGTATGAACCTGAGATTTTATATTTCCAACAAGCTCCCAGATAACATTGGACAGAGCATAGAGTATTTCTATCACAGAAACTTATATTGGCCAGCACTTTTCTAGACCTTGAATTTATCTCTAGAAAACCTTTGTCTGAAGTTCAGAATAACTGCCATTAGAAGGGTATAGAAATTTGGTAACAAATGTTACCTAAGAGTAGAAATGGCTTTTCAATATAAGTAACTAAAGAGTTTGGCAATTAATACTTTTATGTATTTGCATTTCAGACTGTAACAGGTATTTCTCAGCCTAGCTGCCTGAGGCCCATTAGATTTTTAAAATACTGATGGTGATGATGACGATAATAATAAGTTATTTTCTGGCAATCACCCCTAGCTAAAGTCTTGTAACACTGCTTCTCTCTAAACTGAGCATAGGATCCCTCGGGTGTTTCAAAACCTATTTCCTTTTACCTTTCCACAAAGATTCTGGTATCAGATTTTTTTTTTTTTTTTTTAGCTGAGCCATCCTGCTACCTGTTGGCAGCTCAGCGGCTGCTCAGCTCGGGCTGGACTCAAACTGCTGTTGCTCAGAGCTCAAACTCTTGAGCGAGCTCTTAACCAACTGAGCCACTCGGCCGGCCCTTGGTATCAGATTTTTATGTTGATGACTCAGTGCCTCCAAATGTAACTTGAAAACTGGTGCTACTACCAGGAAAATTCACAAGTCGCTCTCACATGAGACTGTTGCCAATATCATAGTTTAGGGCCCCATTGACACAGCAAAATGTCCCCTCCAGCCCAACAGTAGTTCCAAGTATCCCAACACTGAACCTTACTCCCACAAGCACTAAAGCCCTCAGATGAATCCAAAGTCGTAGTATATTCTGTCCCTTTAGTTTGATAGAAAAACTCTGGGAGCTGGTATTTATTTTTCCTTTTTTTTTTTTTTAGCAACACGATTCTCTGTGGTGTTTATCACTCAACACATGGAGCATAGCAGGATATCTTTTAGAGTATGCCTCCAATTAGACCCAAGGTTAGAAACAACCAGATTTGGAGTGCTCCATTTTATGCAATGTTCAGTGAGGTTGAAGGTAGGGCCATATCACACAGAAAATGAGTGGATCTATCCAGGACACCTAGCTGTCAACCTCGAAATGTCCAGGTGTATTCGCCTTTAATTAAACAACTTAAGCAAACAAACCACTGTGTTCTCACCTTGCCAGCCTTTCAAACATAAAATGGCATAGCTGAGATGGCTGAATCTAAGCCATGCTGGGGACCCCAGTACAAAACAAAATTGCTCCTTAAAATGTGTATGTGCTGTGAACACAATAATCACTTCATATTTACCCTGAAAAAGAATTCTGATAATAACAGAAGAAACAAGAAAACAAAGAAACAAAAAAGTGGCCTTTTAAATTTCCCTACAGACTAATTCAGGTTATTTTTCTAGCTTTGTTTAATGGACACATATTGAAAAAGTTTGGATCTTTTAAGTTTGGTACCAGCATTTTCATTATTCTTATTCTTATTTGTTAGACTATAAGCTTCATGGGGTCAGGTTCTTTATTTATTATTCAACTTTAAATTTCATGCCATATGCCACCTAATATATTGCATATAGCAGGCTCTAAGTAAATGGTAAATTTTTTGAGGTGAAAATTTTCCTGGGGATTGAATTTAGCTACTTGATTTTGAAGGTTTATATATCTTATAATAGATTTAAATAAGAACTAAGTCACATATACCAAGATGAGCCAAACATTTTTTTCTTATCTAAATCTGTCTTTTCCCCCTTCCAACCATATATGAGATTATTTGAATTCAGTCTTCAAAATAGCTAAATTCTAGCTGATCAGTAATTTCTTAAAACATAACTGAAAGTAAGGGTTTCTCTCCAGCAATGACCCCTTCCCTACTTAGATGTCTACTCTTGATTATTTCTGTGTGGATTGCTAGAATTTCTATGAAGACACTAAATTAAACAACATTCAAAAAATCCTGTCTGATCCCTAAATTTTTTTTTCCAACTTTTAAACTAGCTGGTACAACGTGAGCTTATTTATTTATTTATTTTTCATATTGTTTTAATTATCCCGGTTGCAAAACTACCCTGGTTCGACATTAGCATAGGATATAAGATTTAAGACATCTGTTCTCATCTCTGAAAAAGTAATCCTTGTTTTGTTCTGTAGGAGAGGGAAAAAAATATCTTCCTTTACCCACCTACGTTTAATAACGGGGGCCCCAAGTATCAAACTGATAAAAGAAGGATTAACAAAAGAAAAAAAACAAAACAAAACAGACTTAATTACAAACTGCAGGGAGAGAAAAAAAAATCTTTTTATTCTTGTAGGTTCTCGGCAGGGGCCCTGTAAAACAGATTAACAAGAGAAAAACAAAACAGAAGTTTATTAATATGTATATCTCAGATATACTTGTACATGGGAGAGATGCAGGGATGAGTAACTCAAAGAACTGGCTAGAACTTGTGCTGAAATACCATCTTCACCTACAACAGAGGAAGAGGGTGTGGGGGAGGCAAATTATGCGAAGGCGACCAGGGGAAGTGCAGTAAGCAAGGGTTAGGTTTGTCATGCAGATTTCAGTTGGTACCTTCTCCACTGATAAACATCTCCTGTGATTTAGAGTCCTCCTTCTCAGTACAGAGCTGTGACTCAAGGAGAATTTTAGGGTTTATGTATTATCCCAAAAGATGACATAGAGTGGAGAAGAGGCTAGACAAAGGAAAAAAGGGTTTGGGGCTTCTAGGAGGGGAGGTATGGGAAGGCGACGAAAATATGGTAAAGCAGGATTGTTGAGTAAAGTTAGTTTTGCAGATATAAGTCAGAGCCTTCTCCTTTGATAAGACTCCTAGGATGCCACCCTTATCTTCTGGGTACAGGAAAGACACCTTCACAAATGCAAATTCCCTTTATAAATGTAAATTTCCTTTACAAAAAGGAAACTTATGCTCCATTTATAGAGCCTTCTCTGCATCTGCTATTCCTCAATTGCCTTCAACTCAAAATAATCCTCATGCCAAAGTGGCATATTTGGGGGTGGCATATTCTGTGCTTCTTCAGCTTTTTTCTCTGTGTGCAGCTAGCATTGTAGAGCTGCAGTCTAGGAATGTCAGCTATTTGCTTGGACAGATCCTCCTAGAATGGCATTTCTAGGTACTGTTATACTCAGTATCTAATTCCAGGAACAATGATGGCTGGTAACCTGGAAAGAATGCTAGGCCATAGAGATTGTGATCAGTAAGCTTAAGGGTACTAATCATAAATTGCAGGGTAATTTTCTAAAACAGGGAACTGAGATGAGATATTCTGAGCTCAATCCACAGGGGGATAATCTATAGTTAAGCTATAGGTAGGTCAAGGAAAGGTGAGGACCTGGACGTTGTGAGGTCTGTGCTATAGGGTCCTAACTGGGCCCTGCTTCAGGACTAAGGAAAGGATAAATTAGAATAGAAGGTTAAAGTTTAGGAGAGAAATTACCATATCAAAATAGAGGCCATGATATTGCATTATTTATCTTCCCCCCAAATATTGGGTTATCGGAAAGTCATGATGAATTTTGTCTATGTTTTTCAAAGGTCATTTATTTATATAAAAAACAAAGATCAATCAATGATATATTGCCCATTTTGTTCAATAATCTTTTGCCATCTTTCAGTGAGCTTCATAATTCCTCCTTCATACAAGGACCTGTCTTTATTTGCAAAAAACTGAACAAGGTGCTGATTTACAGCCTCATCTGAATTGAACATTTTTATTATACCATAATACAAGGAGTTTCAAAGAGAGCGAAACAAGTGGAAGTCTGATGGCACAAGGTCAGGTGAGTATGGCGTGTATGGCAACACATCCCATCCAAGCTCCAATCACTTTTGACGGGTGATCAAACTTGTGTGTGATCCCGCGTTGTTGTAATGGAACACAACTCATTTACAATGAACAAGCTCTGGACATTTCTGGATGATGGATTTGTTCAAACTGTCCAATTGCTGACAGTACACATTCGAATTGATTGTTTGATTCCTTGGTAGGAGCTTGAAAAACACGACACCTTTAAAATCCCACCACACTGAGAGCATAACCTTCCTCTGATGAATGCCTGTGCCAATGTCGTTTGAGGCGAATCATCACGTAAGGACCAAGACCGTTTGCATACCACATTGTTGTAAACAATCCACTTCTCATCACCAGTTATCAGTCTCTTCAAAAAAGGATCATTTTCTTCACGTTTAATGAGCATATTGCAGATATTTATGCGTGCCTTCAAATAAACTTCTTTGGGTTCATGCGGAACCCAAAAATCGAGCTTGCTTACGTATCCCAGCTTCTTCAAGTGGTCATGAATGCTTGAATGATGGATGCTCAGTGTTTCTGCAATCTCTCATGTCATGTAATGTGGGTTTGACTCGATCAATGCTTTTATTTTGTCATCATCAATCTCGGTGGGTCTCCCTGACCCAGGAGCATCATTGAGATCAAAATCACCAGCACAGAATTTCGTGAACCATCGTTGACACTGACATTCTTGTAGAGCATTGTCACTGTAAACTATGCAACTTTTTACGAGCTTTATGCATGTTCTTCCCTTTATGGAAGTAAAACAGTAAAATATGGCAAAAATGCACAGTTTAGTCTTCTATCTTCAACTTGTAAAGTCTCCCAAACTCAATCAAATCGCTCGATTTTTTTTTAGATTGAAGCTAGAACTGTCGGCTGTCCAATAACATAGCAATAACATAGATGCGAATGACTCTAGTAATTCCACAAATGAACTGGTGCCATCTGTTGCAAACATGCGTCATGACTTTTCCGACAACCCAATAGTGAGCTCCTTAAGGTCAGGGACTATTATAAATTTCATATTCTCATCAGCATTTGATGCAGCACATACATACAATTGATACTCAATAAATACTTAATGGATTCTTTTACTTCATTAATTTGTGCAAAAAGTAGAGCAGACAAAACAAAATGATTGCATTATATATCATGAAAATGTTTTGTTTTGGTTTTTTTT
This sequence comes from Hipposideros armiger, assembly GCF_001890085.2. Classification (NCBI taxonomy): domain Eukaryota; kingdom Metazoa; phylum Chordata; class Mammalia; order Chiroptera; family Hipposideridae; genus Hipposideros; species Hipposideros armiger. Next base: position 126,633 of record NW_017732325.1, on the reverse strand, counting down.
TTATGAGAGCCTGGCCTAATGAGAACCACAACACATTCATAAAATGCTAGGAAATTGAACCACTCTCAGATTGCTTTACCTCCTGGCAGTTTTTAAACACCTAGAGGAATAAACCATTGAAAATCCTTCGTGGTGACCACAATTAAGTTTGGGCACAGTCTCATAGCTGTCAGCATGGACACTAATTTTCAGAATTTAACTTAAGCCTCGAGGGATGAAATTGCTTAACTGATATCTCTTTAGAAGAAATGAACTTCAGTCTGACATATATTCACTAATTATTATTTCTTAATTCTCTTAAAATATAAATGATGAAAGTCTAAAACGCAATTCTAGTTGGCAAAGGAATTTCATACGGTAAGGCACCTCGTGATTAGCAGCTGTATAAGCAGAGGGAGGGTCGAGGGTATGGAAATATGGCTGAGAATTCACACAGAAAAGTGCTCGATGTGTTTCGAAATAGCTCAATCAGTACTCAACGTGCTGTGAAAGCGCTCAACTGGTGCTCAACTTCCAGCATATTTAAATGAGTTGAAAGCTTACTTTCTCTAAAAAGTGCTCAATTGGGAGTGCTCAAGTTGTGGTGCCTATTAGTTGAATGCTAATTAACTTTTCCTTTTCATATGCTTCACTTCTCAATTAAGCAGGCAGCGTTTTGCTGTTCATGTTTTCAGGTAGAACTGGGCTTTCCATGAGACCCTGAGACATTTGCATTTCTTTTGGAGGAGAGGCAAATATACTACCAACCATTTCCAATGCTTTCTTTTCTTTAGTTCATTCTCATTCCTTCTCTCTCTCTGTCTCCCTCCTCCCCTCCCTCCTCCTCCCTCCTTCTCTCTCTGTCTCTGTCCTTTCTCTATGTCTTTCTCATGTTTTCAGATTACCCTCCTCACTATTTATGAGCTTTATTGTCTTGTTTGAAACTGTTTTGAGATGACTAAAATAGCAGAGGTTCCTGTTATTTGATCAGATATCTTTTTTTTATTTCTGATACATAGATTTAGTTTCTCCCAAATGCCTTTTCAATCATTTTGATAAAACTGCTCCTCAAAAAATGTTTTTGAGCTTTATTTTTTTT
>NW_017732325.1:123761-124475 GCF_001890085.2 Hipposideros armiger | reverse complement strand
CAGCAGCTGCTTTCTACACAGTAGCTGCTCTCTACACATGTGCGACTGGTCCGCATAAGTACATTATGGCGCCAACCCCGTCACATACACCTGTATTTGTACGGGGTGTATGTGATGGGGTTGGCACGATGATGTCATCACGCCGGGTACTAGTATGTGGGCATATCTGCATGTGGGCGGACCCACCTGGAGACCGATAGAGGAGCGGTGTCTCGGTTCCTAAGACCATCGGAAAATGTGTTTTCCGATGGTCTTAGGCAACCCCTATGAAAGGGTCGTTCGACCCCCAAAGGAGTCGCAACCCACAGGTTGAGAACCGCTGTTCAAGAACATTCTCCTGTAAATGGAGGAAAAGCCAAAACAAAACTTTGAAAGTGTGAAGTGTCAAAACTTTTATTTCAGTTTGATTCTTGATTTTCTGTAATGGTGTGGCAAGTTGTTCCAAGTAAAGGTTAAAGAATGTTTAGGCAAATAGAAAAGTATGATTCCGGGTACTTCACACAGCAACTGAAGGAGAATGTGCAGTCTTCATTTTTTTATTATTTTTTATTAGTTTTAGGTGTAAAAACAATGCAATAGTTATACTTTTCACCCCTCACAAAGTGACAAGCCCCCTCCCCCAATCATCGCCCCTCACCCCCAATATTATACATATCTATTACAGTCCCATTGACTCCACTCCCCACACTGTACTCCACATCCCATGACTCTCTC
>NW_017732325.1:108155-123412 GCF_001890085.2 Hipposideros armiger | reverse complement strand
CCCATCTAGCAACCATCAGTTTTTCCTCTACATCTTTGAGACTATTTCTGTTTACTTTGTTCATTTATTTAGTTCTTTAGATTCCACATATAAGTGAGATCATATGGTATCTGTCTTCCTCCAACTGACTTATTTCACTTAGCATGATGTTCTCTAGGTCCATCCATATTGTTGCAAATGGTAAGATTTCCTTGCTTCTTTATAGTTGAGTAATACTCCATTGTGTAAATGTACCATAGTTTCTTAATCCAGTCGTCTACCAATGGGCATTTCAATTGTTTCCAAGTCTTGGCTATTGTAAATAGCGCTGCAATGAACATAGGGGTGCATATATTTTTTTGAATTAGTGTCTTGGGTTTCTCTGGATAGATACCTTAGAGTGGAATTGCTGGGTCATACGGTAGTTCCATTTTCAGTTTTTTGAGATACCTCCATACTAATTTCCATAGTGCACAGTCTTCATTTTAAGGCAAGTAAAATAACACTTTAATTGGCACGTAATGCAGGATTAATTTGTTAGCCTCTTAACTCACCTCCCAGGCAGCCACTCCCCTAGGCAAAAGTACCTTCCAGTCTATATAAATTTCATTAGAAAGGCTATGGGTTTTTGAGGAGATTCTATTAGGGGTTCTTAGGCTACAGTGATGGAAAATGTGGGTCATCTGACTCCCACTTTCTGATGTGGGCTCTCCAAACAGCCTCCTGATTGTAATTGGCTTCCCTATCGGTCTATGGTACAGAAAGACTTAGTCAGATGAACAAATTTTTCAGAAAATAAGTTAGTCAATATAATGTTATATGTCAATTATACCTCATTTTTTTAAAGAAAAAGTAAGTCATATTCTAACATGTGTGAAAGAGCTATGATTCTCACTGGAAATTAATAAATTTGCATCAGGGCTTTCTATCACATTCTGAATTTTGCTAGTGTGAATCTGCACTGACTGATGGGATGCTACGTACTATTCTCGTAATAGCAACTTTCTGAGTCTACAGCATTAATGGCCTGACCTTGGATCGCAGTGAATTCACTAAGGTAATGATTGTCACACCTGAAACCTTTGAGAAAACGTGCTGGATATCAAAATTGCATTTAAAATTTTTTCTCTTTGAATTTCTATTTAATTTATATGGTGTTTTCACAGTAATGTCATGCTCAATTTTGTGAACACAATGAACATCCTTTTCTTACCTTTATGCTGATATTTAAAATTACAAAACTAGGGCCAGCTGATTGGCACATTGGTTAAGAGCTGGTTTGGGATACCAGCTTTGAGCATCAGTGCCCCGGTTTGGATCCCACATTAGGGCCAGTGATGCTGCGCCCTCTACAGCTAAGATGGTGAACAACAGCTCGACCTGGAGCTGAGCTGCTGTGAGTTGCCGGCGACGGCGTAGGCTGCAGTCCAGCTGCTGTGGGCTGCTGTAAAGCTACCATGGCTGGCTGGCAGCTGGTGTGAGCTACCAAGAACCGCTGTGAGTGGCCATCCAGTGGCCGGCAAGCGACTGCCTCAGCCGGGAAGAGCGCAATGATAATAGCAACATAGGCCAGTGAAGTGACGTCCTCCACAACTAGACTGAAGAACAAAAGGACAGCATCTTGTCTCTTCCCCTTCTCTGATTCCCCACCGCTGTTCTCCTCCCTCAATTCCCCAATAAAATCTTTAAAAAATAAAATTAAATAAATAAATAAAATTGCAAAAGGCATTTCAATGAAAATTAAAATTTGATATTTTTAGCAACCTGGGGTGAATTATAACTGGTGATAAAAAAGCATCCAGCTTAAGAGAAAGCTTATGAGTTTATTTGAGCCAAATTGATGTCAATTGCCAGAAAGCAAAATCTCAACAGATTGAGAAATGCTCTGCAAAATGGTGATTTGCAGCTTATTTTTTGCATAGAATCAAGGCAGGAGGGTTAAATGAAATCCACTGGTGACAGATTAAGGGGATGGGAGAAAGCAGAGCGGAGTAATCTCTGGGATTGGATAAAAGTAAATTGGAGAGACAGGCACTTCTTTTACATATGTGGGTACAGAATAGTTAATAGTTCACTTTTTACTCCACATAGAGATGGTAATCATGGGATAAGAAGAATAATGAGGGATTCTGTAGTTTCCTACTCTGGTCCAGAAAAAGGGATTACTAACATTCCAAGGGCATGTTATCCTAGATGCAAAAAGACAATAGACAGGCTCACTTAAGATAAAGATTGACCTCTGTCAAGGATTCTACAGGCTAAAGATGTGACTTCCAGCCATGGCCCACCTTAGTTAGGAATGTTTATATTCATGCCATCCTATGTGGTTATTTTCAGTCTCCTGAGCTTGTCAGGTTTAACATGTGGCCCCTTTTCCATCCATACAATGATAATATCCAATTAGGAAATGTCTTTTTTATAGAATAAAATAAAGGGAATTGGGTAACAGAAGTTTCTTTATAAATTCTACCCAGTGGCTATAAGAGGCAGTACCGTGTTATTGCTTTGCTCTACAATGAAGATAGAAATATATGGCCCATTGCCCCTCACTGTTTGGCATATTGAAACTTGTCTATTAAATGTTCTCTCTCTCTGAAAATGAAAGCTAATTCAGCTTTCTTATCTTTATGATAGAAAAAAATAATACCCAGAATGGGTCTTTAGTATGCAATCATACCTTCAAGTGATGCATTTATTTCAAAAATCCCAGGAGGTATTTAGGTGGTTACCATCAATTTTAAACAATTATCTTTTTGTATTTACTTGACCTAGTTAGATAATGATGTGCAAACAGATTTGATTCAATAACACATTAGTAAAAATGTTCAGTGAAGTCTTAAAACAACTGCTTTTAATATCCCTGAACAATAGGAGCTGAGGGTTCAGCCTCCTGTGAGGTGTGGGGTGCTTGTTTGCAGTCAGCTCTGACATTTTCAGATATCGCTACTACAAAGGAGTTCTGTTTTGAAAACAGTTATTAGAGAGCAGCTGAATGTGTGTCCTTCATTGAGCGATACTTCTTTTTGTTGTTGTTTTGTTGTTTTCAGTTGTTGGTGGCCAAGGTTAAGAATTGATTGAAGAACCATCAGTGTATATGATTTAGTTACTATACAAGATCATTTTTTTTCGCTTTTTAATATTATCTTTTCCAAATTAGGATTTTGTAATGTCTTATTAATATGCAAATGATTGTTATGACTGTGTTTTTCCTCTACTGTATGCTCGGCTTTCCAACTGAAAATTAACAAAAGCTCTCAATTGATCCTAAAGTTTTCATCAATATGAGCAGATGTTGCTATTTTTTGTTTGTCTGAGACATTTACTTTGAAAGATACTGTCTGAGTTTGAAAATAAACTAAGCCCAAGTTCTGATTTTCTAGAGTAGTATCAGGAAAATATTTTGTTTTGTTTTTATTTTAGTGGTAAAATGATGGTAGTTATCTGATCATTTTTAGGATGTGCATTTCATAGAGGTCATTCTTATTTTCTTGGTTTTGTTTTTGTATCAATGTCTAATAAACAGCAACAATAAAACACCTGTTATATGGGGATCAAATGACAATGTATGTATAACAGTGCTTGTTATAAACTATGTGGTATGCTAAAATATCAATCATTTTATCCATTTTTTTTAATTGAGCAAACATATAATGCAAATCATGTGCCACTGTTCAAACCAATTATAAGTTATTTTAAATATCATCATACCCCTATAGGACAGATACTATTACTATCCCCATTGTATAAATGGAGATGCTAAGGTATAGAAGATACATAGCCTTCCCAATGTCACACTATGGATTATAACCCAGGCAGCCTGCTCCACAATCTATGCTTATAACTGCTATACTACGCTGTGTTAAAATTTTCACGTGTATCCATTATTCTCATATGAATTCTAGCCTCTGGATGTTTGTGAATAAGTCCTTGCCTTAATGGTAAGACACTTGACTTTCCAATAGTAGTATTGTTATTCTTTGACTGAAAATGTAGTCAAAGCTTCTGAGAGACATGCATTGAAAAGAGGGGGAAGAGTGAGATTAAGGCTCACATGTTAGCTAATGTCACCACAATTCTGAAAACCAATGGGATGAAACAGACATACCAGCCCATTTATTTTATTTGGTCTTAAAGCCTAAAATTTTTAATCAAAAAGAATTTAAAAATCTTAGCATATGCTATAAATACTGATTGCAATAGTCTTGTTTATGATTTTACACAGTAAATAGAATTTACCATTTGACTAGATTGTGTATAAAAGCTATATATACTTTATAAATTCAAGAAAATTGAATTCTAAAGGAGAACATGTAGAAAAATCTGTGGTTGAGACAAAGTTACCTCCTTAGAGATACATTATTCTAGAGTCAACTGTAATACTGAGTAAGACTTCATTAAGTTTGTAAGGTGATTCCATCAATGATCACGACATCTGGGAGGTTAAAGGGCCTTCTGTGCTCACACCACCAGGATATATTAAACCCTTATTTTCCTTTAAAAATATGTTGATAAAGAAAGGACAATATGACCTCTTCCATTGGGTAGTTTATAATATAAAGCTGTTGATTATGTCCCAGACAAAACTTTATAAAAATTTAAGTACATGCAGGGAAAATCAAATGTGTAATTGTTTAAGATCTTGGGCTATATGTCAGTTATTTCAATTGCTACATGATAAGACTTGGCTTATAAATGTTTACCATTGCAGCCAGTTGATACTTGGCAGTCATGCTGAACCCTTCTCAAATTTCAGTAGGGAATCAACATTTTTAAGTTTGCTTGTCTTAGGCACATGCTTATAGCAAAACATCAGCCTGAGTTTATTTGCCCCTTGAACTCCTGGGGAAAAAATAAATGAAAAATAAAATAAGCCTTTGAATTATTTTAGAATATTTTATAAGCATTATGATGATTACTATGCGGCATGATGCCTTGCCCTTGAGAAATTTGCATTTCACATTATCACACTGCCAATTTATCCTACTGTTGCTTGAGGGGACACAAATACACTACAACCACCTTATCCTTTTGGCCCAGAAGGAACCTAGAGAACTTCTCTGTCAATATCATTCATGCAAGTGACAAATAATGTCAAACCTATTTAGTGAAGCAAGTAAACAGAGTAAAGAGGATTTCATAATGGGAAAAAATAGTATATGGATGCACAATGAGGCAGGGATATGATTTGAGATGATAGTGAGAGTTGCAATGTAGGCTATCTTGCTCTGTTTTGTATATTACCTAATAGATATGAAATGTACTTGAAACAAATGAGTTTCATCTCTATGAGACAAAATACTACGGGGATGTTTTAATTATATCATGTTTAATAACATGTTATCATGAAACCAAAACATGTGGAACCACTGAAAAGTCACCATATTCTATAGTTATCTACCTCGAGAGTAGCATTAAAAAAACTAAAACACAAATTTAGTACAAGTAGCAAGATAAGTACCCTTTGTGAAATGATTCACCTGTATTGTAATCCACACAGAATTCAGCTTTCTTATATTAAATATAAAAATATACTAATAATTTCTTCTTACTTTAGCAGAGCAAGGCAGTTATTCTATTTTTGTGCCTTATTTATTTCATAATCCACACACCCAAGAATATTATGGCTAGAGGCAGAATGTTTATGCATCTAGGTATGGTAGGGAAGAATGAAAGGAAACCATCAGGGATAATTATTATAATATCCCTCTGACTAGAAGAGGAATCTAAGCTCAGAGAGGCCAAGTAACTAACACATAAATCACAAGGCTAATAAATGAAAGAAAATCCACTTGAAGTCATATCTGATTTAATATACATATATTGACTGAATATATAGATTTATTTATATGTGTACACACACACACACACACAACCACACACACAACCACACACACAACCACACACTCACACATACCCCTAACCCATACCTGACACCATTCTCAGCATTGAGGATACTACGGCAGTAAAGAAGAGAGGTAGACTTTGTCCTTCCATTTAACTTATTTTCCTAATATGTAATAGCAGATATAAACATCATAACAAAATATTTTGATATTTATAAATGCTGTAATGAAATAATAAAATGTGGAATTTCTTTCCAAGGGAGTGATATACTATTATAACCCAGTAACTATAATATTCTATAAAATTCCTCTTTTCTATTAAGAACACTTTGCATAGTGAGGTCCTATGTAACGTAGGGCTCTGTAGTCAGGCTGCCTGGGTTCCACATGCATTTCCTGTGTGACTTTGAGCTTGTCTGAACCTCAGTTTTCTCACTGGCAAAATAAGTATTCCTAACAATACTTACCAACATCTTAAAGTTGTTAACAGGATTAAAGAATTAAATTTATGAAAGACACTTAAAATTGTGTCTGATACCTAGTCAAATCTCAAATTATGTGCTATTCTTGTTCTTTTCCCTTTTTTTAGTAATGATTATTATTAACCAAAGTTCAAAATACTATTAAGCCATAACAGGTTTTTATGTTGGTGGACTCTTGGTACAGTGTCACAAGCACTAGGTAATTAAATTAGGGTTTTAGTACCTCTAAGAATATCCCAAGTAAACCTATTCACTGGAACTGAAGGTTCTTTCTGAACATTATATGCTTGAACTTTCATGGATAATGCCTTTATGCATCTTAGGTCCTTTCTTATTTGTTTTCCTGCAAACTGTTATTGATAGATTATGCCCTTCGTGCTCTATTACAGTATATCCAGCCAAAATATTAATACATTATTTTACCTCTTATATCCTAACCTAAATGCTATTCTGTCGAGTTGACCATGAATCTTCACTTCAGATGGTATTCTAACCACTCTCTCAGTTAATTACACCTCTATCCACTCAATTATTGAAGTCAAACTGGGAGTCCCCTTCCTCTCACACCTCAGGCCACTTAACTGTTCTCCTCACTCTCTTCCTCCCGCTCCATACCCTGTCAAGGAGTCTGTTAACCCTCAGTTTCTCATGTCTGGCTTATTACTTCAGGTTGTTACCTGCTCTACGTCTAACTTCCCTCCAAAACCCTTTCCTAAGTGATGCCCAAGTGATCTTTCTAAAATACAAACAGGATTATACCACAGCTTTACCTGAAATATTTTAATAGTTCTTTATTATCGTTAGGATAGTCTCCATACTCCTTATAGATGCACACAAATTCTTTCTACCTTCATCTCCTGCGATGGTCTCTTATTTACCCAATGTTTTTTTATAATTCCCTAAGAAATTCTTTGCTCTCCTTCTTATCCTTCAAGACTCAGGTTGTATAAATCAGGGTTCCAACCAGAAGGAGATTTTACACTCAAATTATTTAAATATCTCAAGAAGGGTATATTATTGTGGGTCTCTTTATAAAAGTTTAGGCAGAATGTAGGTAACACACAAATGATAATGCAATAATCGGGCTAATAGAAGAGTAGGAGTAAGAGTATTCCAAGCCCTGGCCTAAAGTGCTGAGGGGAGAGAGCTGTTATCTGAAGCTGGAAGGAATGAGAGTTCTGTAGAGAAGGCTGACTGGAGAGGACTAATGCCTGTAGGATGTAGCAATTTGCAAGGAGGGCGCCAGAGAAATAAACACACTGAAAACATTTTTTTCCCTTGCTCCAGTCCAACACCAGGCTTTCTACTGGCTGAACCTCCTCCAGGAGGAATCTTGAGAGCCATCCACATGGTCCACATAATCTGCCAGGTCAGAAAGCTAGAAAGAGAAAGGTGGAGGTAGATCTGGAGAGCCAAAGGGAAGAGTCCTAAAACGAAGCTTTTCCAGGTTCTTCCCAAGTCTATTTAGGTGATAGCTCTCATGTCTTTCCGTAGTCCACATTCTCCTGTTAAAGCACATGTGGCTTGTAATCATCTGTGGTCTGTACCCTACTAGACTGTGATGCCCTTGGGCCCCTAGCAGACCCTTTCTCTCCTCTACAATGCCCCTCCCCTTCCCTTCACAATATACTTAAATCAGCATCAACATTTCAAATAGACTGTATTACATTGTCTTTATTTTCTCACTGAGAGACTAGACCAATCTTTTGGAAAACACACACACACACACACACACACACACACACACACACACACACATATGCAGAATCCTACAGTTCTGAATTTATTGGAGCCACAGGATATAAAATTTCACAAATCATTTATATGATTTGCTAAACATTATGAGAAAACAGTTAATGTTATGAAAATGGGAGTATATAAAATGTCTATATCATTCTTGGGCGATCAGAATGATTATAATAATATTCTAATCAATTGTACACTGGCTATGAAATAAGAACACTAAGCAACAGATCCTTGCTCTCTAATAAAGTATACATTTGAACCATATCTACAGACAACAGTTTTGAAACAGAAGTTACAGCAACAAAAAAGATCACGTGAGTGCTTGATGGACTCCACCACTCAAATCTCCATAATAATCCATGCCATATTTGATATGGACAATTGACATTTGCTCAATTTTATGTAGATACAATAAAAAACAACTTCATATATCTTTCCAACCCATACACCACTCCTTACCTCCATGTACCCTCTGTCATAGAAATTCTGAAGCTGCCAGGAGACATATAACTAATATATTGCACACGCAAAAAGCCAGGGATCCAATGAAGATAAACATGCTACAATTTTGTGTACCCATGTTAAGTTGGTGTTATAAAGTATGTCTTCTCAGAGTCTAACTTTGTAGTACTTGAAGCCAAGTTCAACATATTGAAATTAAAATGTCTAGGTCAATTAAACATTTCATTAAATAGAGTAGGATTATGCTCTAGTTTCAAATAGATAAAACTGTATGGTTAGAAATTTTAGAACATATTAAGATAGTGTTGCTTTTGCACTGGACCCCCTTCCTGCTCCTAGAAACTCTGGGTGTTTCACTAGGTCACAGAAAAACCTTGCCTCAAATATGTAATTATAGCCATGTCACATTTTGACACATTGCTTTAGTTTCTAGAAAATTGTTTGCTGTATATTTACAAAGTTTCAATACTTCTGCTGGAGAAATTGCATTTACATTTTTCCCGTTTTTCACAATTCAGTTTATTTTTATGTAAAGTTTTACTTTATATTCAGATTTCTATATTGATGTTTCTGCTATTTCTTACTATTGTGTAGTTTTATTGATTTTCTACTGTTACTTCTTTCCATTAGAAATTAATTTTCAATTCTTTTTAATTAATAGGTATCTGAGACTGATTTTAGAGTCAAAATTTCACATACTGTGTCTTCACTTCTTTTTTTTTAATCTTGAGATAAAATTTATTTACGCAAGTTGCACATGAGCTACTTCTTAACCAGACCTTTAGTTTTGTGCTGCGATTTGAAAACCAGATGCAGTGTGTCCTAGATCCTGATATCTTGGCAGTTGTTTGGACTCAGAAAGTGAGCAAATAAGACCAACCTCCAATTTAAAGCTCCTGAAGTATCTTCATGAAAGAGGAATTGAAACTAATGCTATTTGCAGAATGTACAATAGAAAACTAGGGTGCTTGAGATTCTTAAAGGTTTTTTTGTTTTGTTTTGTTTTGTTTTGCAAACAAGTGGTTTTTCATTTATTTGAAATATATGTGTTTAAATTATTATACAAAAATCTATACACAATATAGAATGCTGTCAAGTTAACATATGACTGCTTAAAAAAACAAAACCTATGGCCTGGATATATTAATCTAAGGAAGTACATTTCTGCCAGACACATGTGCCACACTCAAATAAATGACAGCTGTGGCTTTGGAACAACTGCTTGTAATGCTCTCATCATTGCAGAATTTCTGCACAATGCAGATATAACAGATTTTATGTTGCTTTGTGCTATATCACGAATAGTATTTGTGTTTATTTAAGTTACAAGAAGTCTTGTTTGAATTTTATGCATATAAGAATTTAGACAGTTGGTAAGTACTATTTGTAATTGAATATTTAAAAAAATAATACCTACTGCTTCTCTTTTCAATCTTCCTGGTTAGTTCTTTGAGAGATTTTTTTTCATTGCCACTGGAGCTATTATAGTACAGTCACAATGGAAGGTATGTACCTGTGTAAACCAGGTTTATTTTTGTTATAATATTCAGCTATATCAGAATACAGAAACAGAATGAAAAAGTTTCGAGGCTCAATTATGACTGTGCTTGTCACATGTGTTTCAAGGACTGTGTAGGGTCTGCCTGCAAGCTGAAAAGTTAGCCTCATACTGTTTCTTGGATAAAGGCAGGAGACATATGTTATTGGACCAGAGACAGAGCATTGTATTACTCACAGTCATGACAATAGCCACAGCACTATCATTTGTGTTGGTTCCCAGTGTCCCCCAGATCACACAGGGCAATGTGGACAATACAGATGGACTATACACACACAGGTTTGCATGATAACCGAGGAAGCCACTCTTATGAAACCCAAATCTTTTATAGTAGGCTGCAAGAAAACAAGCCTTTCACCCCGGGGGGAGGTGTTACCTTTATTATATTGGCATTAAGCAAATCTGCCCTTTGATCTAGAGGGAGACGTTACCTCTATCTTCCTAGGATGCTTGCTATTCAAACATCCTTGCAAAGATAGTTTGAAACAAAAAGACAGTCAGTGTCTTTCCTATAAGATGTGCAAAAACAAAGGAAACCCATGGAGAATTGTTTCTGACGATGTGATACAGTCCTCTGACACTTAATGACATAATGAGGATATGTTCTGAGAAATGCGTTAGGCAGTATTGTCATGCGAACATCATAGAGTGCACTTACACAAACCTAGATGGTGTAGCCTACTACACACTTAGGATATATGGTACAGCCTATTGCTCCTAGGCTACTAACCTGAACAGCATGTTACTGTACAAAACAGCATGAGAGTAAATCAAGCACAAGAGAAAATGATGCAATCAAGAGATGCAGTAACACAAGATGTACGAAGCTGCTACCAACGTAATATGGCACACTGTTTTACAGCAAATTTATTTTATAAGTAGAAAGAATACACTGTAAAATAATGATAAAAAGTATAGCATATCAAATACATAGACCAATAATAGTCATTCATTGTCATTATAAAGTGTTATGTACTGTACATAATTATATTTGCTGCACTTTTATACGACTGACTGCAAAGTAGGTTTGTTTATACCAGTGCCACCACAAAAATGTGACTAATGTGTTGTGCTATGATATTATGAAGGCAATGATGTCACTGCATAATACGAATTTTTCAGTTCCATTATAATTTTATGGGACACTGTTGTATATACGTTATGTTTTTGATCAAAATTTCATTATGTAGCACACAACCGTACTCAATTTCAACCTTTTCAGTTTTATTCAAAGAAACCTAATTCCCTTTGAATTTAAAGTAAGAATAAATATGCATTTGAACTGTAAGTGAAATAAATTTATGCCAATATTGGCTGAATCAATCTTACATATTTTTGTTTCTTATGAGATTGCATTAGAAAAAAAAAATGTTTTCCTGCTTAAAAAAAAAAGATGTTAAAACCAGTGGTTTAGATTAGGACGTAACGACATGATACTTATCAATTTATTCTGCATCACAACTGCAGATTTTATTCTTAATTGCCAATTATTGAAATAATTGTTAATTATTTCATAAAATACCAGAGTGTGCATAAAATTCAAACATCATAATCATAGTCCTGGGCATGAGTATGTTCCATTGATGCAGCTTATGTAACAGACCAATATTTCAAGGAATAAAGGCATATACTATACATATTAAGTGGAATTGTAAAAAAAAAAAAAAAAAGGTTTCTGACACGTTTCATGTGCATATAAATCCTCTTGTTCATTCAGCCAAAAGTTGGAACTTTGATAAAGATGACAGTTTGACATAATAGTCAGTATCGCATTGCACTTTAATGTGGTATATTTAATTTTTGAATTTATAAAAAAAAATACATACATCATTAAATTCTAGTATTTTGTTTTATGGCCAAGTTTTCATTTTTATAAGACTTGAAGCCAGTATATAAAGTTTCTAGGAGCAATTATGCCTTCTTTGCTCTAAGAGTTTTCAGAGGATTATTCTAACATCTGGATACTATGAGAGTTATCTCTGAGGGAAGAAAAAAAAAACAAAACACATTGTGTCTGCCTACTTTTTATTGCATTGATATTGTGTAGGAAGTTTTGTTTTTGTTTTTTGGCTTTTAAAGGATGTTACAAATTTCAGAGTTACTCACTCCAGCATGTCTGAGGAAGTTAATTATGAACAACTAAGGATAAACATAATAATATAGTAATCCATTTCCTCTAATGTAACATCAGCATGTGTCTGAATCACCGATAGCATTTGGCAAAACATAGATTATGGGCTCCAGGAATTCTGGTTTCCCTAATGCCAGAGAATTTGCATTTCTAAACAGTGCCTGGAGATGCACACTGCTGACCGCCAGACCACACTTTGAGAACCATTGCTCAAAGGGAAAGGTACTCAAATATGGACATGAGATTATGAAGATGAGGGTGGCAGGTAATGCATACCACATGCTGTCCTGGTGATTTACAATCTACTAAATTATTTACATACATAAACTTATTTTGTCTCATGATCCTTTTTCTCCAATGAGGAAACCGAAGCTTTAAAGAGGTTAAATAAATTACCCAAGATCACAACATTGAAAAGTGTAAGAGCCAATCCTTATGCCAGGCATTTCTTACTCGAAATCCTTTCACTCTTTGCTTCACAAAGAATAGAAAAAACATCTACCGAAAGGAATTGTCACACAGGAGGGGAAATAAGTGTACGGTCCATGAAGACCTTGGATTCTGCAAAGCAGATGAGAGAGATGATCTGTGATTCAGGAGGGTCAGGTGTAACCAGTGCGCTCTAGTAAGGGTAGAGAAGTTTCTGATGTGGGAATTTGCACTTGGCATCTATTGGGTTGTCGGAAAAGTCATGACGTATTTGTTCTATGTTTTTCATTGCAAAAATGTGTCATGACTTTTCTGACAACCCAATAAATCCTTTAATGAGTTAAGAGGCAGCTCAAAGTCATGAAAAGCCCAGAAGCAACCTGTAAACGACAAGAGGAAAGATAAACACCACATCAGGTCAAATCAGGGTTTCTTCATAGTTTTCATATTTAAAAATAAATGGCTTCTGTTGCTTAGGGTAAATAACAATATTTTTTCATCAAAATACTAGAGACCGAAATGGCGTACTCTCAGTGCTTCGTGCCCAATAAAAGTCTAAAATGATGTATTTGCTAGAGTACCCATAAAAAGCACCATTAATCATTTGCTTTCAGTGACAAGGGCAAAGACAAAGAATCGGAGGGAGGGGGCGGGGGGATGGGAACTTGGTGGATCAACCTTAAAGTCTGAATCATAGGCCAAAACAAAACTATCACAGCCTCTCCAGTCTTTACCTCTGCTGACTTTATTTCTGTTCCTTGAACACACCAAACTTGTTTCTCACTTACCGACATTGCAATAGCTGTTTTCTCTCTCCAGAATGCTTTTTATTCCGATTTGCACATGGCAGATCTAAAATGTTGCAACCTTAGGGGGACCCATCCCTGATCACCACACCCCATGTTGCAATATATATATATATATATATAAAGATTTTATTGGGCAATTGGGGAAGGGGAACAGCCAAGTTGTTGTCCTTCATTCTTAGTTGTGGAGGGAGCTGCTAGCTCAGCTCCAAGTCCAGTCGCCATTTGGCTGCCCATCGGCATCTTGCTGCCGCTCAGCTCAAGGCGCCATGTTCAATCTTAGTTGCAGGTGGGGGTAGCCTACATCCCATGGAGGAGTCGAACCGGCAACTTTGTTGTTAGGAGCATGTGCTCTCACCAGCTGAACCAACCTGCCACCTGCTGGCAGCTCAGTGGCAGCTCAGCTCGGGTGCAGCTCACTGGCCCATGTGGGAATCGAACCGGGGACCCTGTTGCTCAGAGCTCATTCTCTTAACCAACTGAGCCACTCGGCCGACCCTGAAGCATATATTTTAATTGTTTATTAATTTTAGTTTTCCTCCAACCAGTATAATAAAAGCTTTGTTAAAAAGGGAATTGGTGCATTGCATGTTCACCATCCAAATATAGATGATGCATTATAGAATTGTGCACTTGAACTCTATATAATTTTACTAGCCAACGTCACCCCAATAAGTTTAATGAAAAATTTAAAGAAGGGTGAATTATTTCTTGGTTTTTGCTAGGTTTCTAGCGTATTCACAGTGTCTAGAATAGATTTTCAATATTATTATTGTTTGAATAAATGAGTGAAGGATGGAAGGAAAAAAGAGAGGAATAAAAAAAAGAAGTAACAAAATTTCACTACTTGAACTCTGAATGGATTAGTCACAGAATTTTCATGACACACATCTGCACTAAGTTCCTAGGCTAGCAGATCGTGACACACACATTATTCCCTCTGCGGTGTTCTGTCTACGGTAGTTATATAATTATTGTCTCTGATTTTTGCCTCCCACCCTTTTCTCCCAAAGCTCAGGACAGACAGAGGAGTATACAGATTCACAGTAACTTTGAAAACACCAAAAAAAAAAAAAATTCCCAGTTCAAAATTTGATCAAATTTTTAATTAGATTGAATCACTTTAAGGATAATTCACTCAGCTCTGAAAGTATAATAGTATGAATTATGTAGAAGACCCAAGACTAAATTTTTAATTCTACTTTTCTACCCTATCAGGAAAACCCCTTCAAGGCCCAACCATGTGTTTATATTCTTATAATCAATTGCAAACCACTTTTTTTCATGAAGTCATATTTAAACGAATAGTGACATAGAGGGTTAGCTATGTTTGGTAGTGCATTTGGATTTTCTTTTGGGTAGAATTTAAATCAAGGGACTTGGAAATAAAGTGAAGAGGGCAATTCAATTATGATAAAAATTGAGTCAATGATGAAAGCAGCATCCTGTAAGCTCTAATGTAAATCCAATCTTTGAGAAATAACATGTGTAGCACTTGGAGATGCTCTGAAGAATGAAAGCTTTTCATGTGTGATCTTCTTAAAACAAAATTCATGTTCAAATTGTATGGGTCCCTGTGCACAAAGTGCAGTAATGCATCCCGAGAGTATTTCGTAATTCTAGATGTGTGTGTGTTGGGGGGGTGGGGGGAGGAGGAGAAAGAGAATGACAGAGACGTTGAGAGAGAGAACTACCAAGTAAAAAGAGCCACTATACTTGTACATACCCAACAAATGGTACCTTTCAAGAAAAAAATTGTTATAACTTATAAATATTAAGCTTTAAACTGACTATACGAGCTCTGACAATTATGTTGGTGAA
>NW_017732325.1:104381-105655 GCF_001890085.2 Hipposideros armiger | reverse complement strand
ATCTCAAAGTGAGTGTGCATGCGATGCCTATTATTCTAGAGAGATGACTAATGGGTATTAATATAAAGTGTAAGAAAGCCTTCTTCTGATGTAGGAAATACGTATATTTTAAAAGGTTACCCTTTAGAGTAATGTATGCTCATCATATATTTTCTCTTCTGCCTACATGATACTTGACACTTTCTATGAGAAAAATTTCTACCCAGATCAAATATATTCTCACAGCAATCCTTTCAATGTCAGACTTTTGGAAAAGAATATGTAGTTTCTGTTTTTTAATACTCATGGAAAAACAGAAACAGCAAAACTAGAAATGCAAGACACAATTCTGATCGCTTCTTGAGGTGCTGCTGCTAGGACTGTGGAGAGAGAAGAGAGGACATTAAGTTGGCCTGCTTCACGCTGTGAGCCATTAGCTGACTGCTCCAGGCTCTGCTACCAACAGCGGAGCAGAAGGGAAGGTGGCCCCGATACAGAGGAGGGAAGAGGAAAAACAGATTTATTGTGTTGTCTGTAGGATCTTATTTCCATTCTACTTTAGTGCTTTTTATAAGACACAAAATATGTCTCTTAACCTTTTACTGTTTGCTTTCTTTGCAATCTGAAAAAACAGGAAACACGTATTTGTAATTTGGCTTGAATTTTAAAATGTTTGACTTTTAAATGTCTGTCACTTTATATGTATCTATTTTAAGTATAGCTTCCTAAAGACAAAGTCCTGGGAACTGGATTTGTCTAAAGAGTGATTTTATGAGTTTGGTTCACTACTGTATGCATTACTGTGCTTAGAATAATGCCTGCCACATGGTAAGTGCTCAACAGATGTGTTATCTGAATGAATGGTTGTTGCCTTTTGTGTGTGACAAATTTAAATAATATGGAAGGATAGAACCCATGATATGCATAATATGCTGAGCACAAAGGGAGGACTGTAATTGCTTAGAGCCCACATACTTAACTCATACAGACCATGGTTTAAATCTCAGATCTGACACTTGACATGTGCCTCTGAATAAGTGTGTTAACCTCTCTAAATATAAATTTGCTCTTTTGCAAAATGGAAATAACACTGCCAATAACTTCACAAATTGCACATAAAATAATGTGTCACACATTAAGCACTCAATATATGTCTTATATATCAGTATCATTTGGAGTTATGTAATGTACATACATAGAAAAGCAAAAGAAAAATGAAAGTGGAAGAGACCTCATAGGAAGGAAAGGATTCAAAATGCTTAACATATAATAATTAACTTACAAGCTTAATTCTC
>NW_017732325.1:91003-99202 GCF_001890085.2 Hipposideros armiger | reverse complement strand
GTGAAGCTGAACTATCTGCCAACAATTCACTCAGGTATTCTAATAGCCCAATAAGTGACATAGGAATTAGCCTGAAAATGATAGCTGGAAAAACATTGGAGATGTGTGTTCAAACAATGGAGAAGAGATGGCTAAGCAAGTTTGGGAAATTTAAGTAGCTTCATGTGGCCAGAGTATAGGATGCAAAAGGGAAAGACAAGGTATAAATGCGAAGAAGAACACAGAGGTTTCAATTCAAGATACTTTTAAGAAAAATTAAAGATGCTGGACTTTGTGTTTGAAAGGGGCGAGGAATTATTAATACGTTTTAATAGCAGGAAAGTTATATGATTCAATGTGCCTCCTAGAAACATGACGCAGTCAGCGTTTTATTGGGATAAATTGGAGGGTCATAATAATAAAAGCAAAGAACTGTAATCCAGGTCAAATAGATGGACGTGTGCCCAAAAATCATGGAGGGCGGAGAGAAAAGGGAAGAATCAAAGGATTTAGGAGGTAACAGTGATGGGACATGGTGCTTGATTGGATGTGGAGGGTACAATAGAGGGAAGAATTTACAATAAGCCTGTGATTCTGGCTTAAATGACTAGACAGAATAGAGCTATTAACTAAAATGGGGAAAACAGAGAAGGATGCTTTGAAAAGATGAGGGGTAGGTGGGTAGTGATTTTGATTTAATCTATTAATTTTAAGGGGTATAGACAGGAGGCAAGGGGAGATGTCCAGTCGGTAGTTGAAGATATGAACTTAGAGCATAGGTGAGAGCTGTCTGGGTAGACAGATTTGAAGCTCATCAGTTTATCACTGGTCATTAAAGCAACAATCTCTACCTCCACCTTACTGATTAGTAAGGATGAGTGAAAGGAAGAGGAACTATGGCCCCCCAACTTACCCTTTGTTCCTATGTCATAATTTTCAGGATAAATAGTTGGCTAATAGAAGGAAGTGCCACAATTAAGAAAAGATACGCTAGGGTTCCTCAGTCATCCATGTTTCTTAGAATGCTTTTCTTAATCTGCGTTTTAAGCAAATTATGGTTCAAATGGAAAGCCTCTTGGGGTTGCCAGTGCTCACTCAGTCATGGTAGAAAACACTTACCCTCCCTTTGGGATTCTCTGGACTCCCATCCCCCACGGGTACACCAGAAGTCCATGCCCAGGAGACTTTGTAAATGCCATGTGAGAATGGAACAACAGGAATCATGGGTACACATATTCACACATCTGCTTTGCTCAGGCTCATGCGTCATTGTCTCAGCAGAATTCACTTACAAAACCCAAATTCAAGTTTTAAAGTTATTAAAATTTCAAGACAGCAACAGTAGAACATTAAACTAAGCACGGGGCCTTTCTGAGCGCTGGGTCCTATGTGGCCACACAGGTTGTACACCCTCAAAGCTGGCCCCGTATGTAGTCTTTCATCACCTGACTTCCTTCTATCACACAGTGCCTCAGCAAGGCAGTGGGTTGGCTCACCAATGTTTACCATTTGGGAAAAATGGCAGTAATTATAAAGATATGATAAGAGCGTGGAAAAAAATGTCACCCCTTTCCCTTATCTCTCAGTGTGTGTACTTGGTACTTGGTGTTATCTTTGGTCACAAAAAACAAAACAAAACAATATATTAACATAAATGATACATAGTCACCCTCTGTTACACACCTTTATCATCAACCAAGCATTTTCTTTAACATGGCATCAAAGCATGCTCGTTTTGCAGTTATGTTTTCTCACCTTTGCTTCACCTCTTGTGAGTCATGTTCCTTCTGTAGGTTTTTCTGCCCCTAGAGGGAAAAATAATCTGTGTTTTGCCGCAGCTCATTATACAGGGGCCAGTGAGAGGGAGAGAATAATGTGTGTTTGTGCAGAGAGATGAAGGAGCAAATGCTCCTTCATGAGAAGTTTCTTTCATTTTAGGTTTATCCTTGCTATGTGGCTTTTTATACAGGGAATTTAAAAAAATAGATGAAGGCTCCAGCACACCATTATCTAAATCTGTATTTGCTTCTGTTATTGTCACATAATCGTTTTTCATTTACAGGGATGCTGAGGAAAAAGAAAGGAGAAGGTTGAATCAATTTATTAGGGCCAGATGCATATGTAGCTTTTATAAATCTTTCAGAATCCCTACTGTACTGTCTTACCTTGCAAAATAAATATTTCCATATCTAAGTTATATTTGCTTTGTTTTCCTTCTTTTTTGGTGATTCTGAACTTCTACTTCCCTGTTAAATGAATGATTTTAAGCACACAAGAAAACGTACATCTTTGAATACAACCATTTACCATGGAGCAGTTCTGGAATTTTAGTTTGGCAAGCAAATATTTTCCCCCCAACCATTCTTGGCAGAATGTAGGGATATGGGTAGTGGATTTGATGATGTGTAAAAATTTCTTACTCCATGTCTTATACTAGACATAATCTTTGTATGAGCTGAATAAAGAGGTTTAAACCAACCGATGTGCCAACCAACACATGACTTGAAAAGGCTGTGCTGTGATGAAATAAAATTAAAAGTTGAATCCGGAGAATTTGAAAACTATCAGTACAGTAGTAGTGAATGAGAGCTCAATACATATGTCTTTGAACAATGTCATCAGATATTTTCCTTTTTTATTTTCTGAGACATATTGCAGCCCTTTCATGTTTCATATTATATACTACTTTTTTATAATGAAAATAAACATAGATGAGTATCCAAACACACACACACACACACACACANTTGTTTGCCAATTTTAAAGTAAACTTTTATCAGGTACTGGTAATTCACTTTGCGAACCAGAATGGAAAAATAAGCAAGGCAAAAAAAAACCTAATTGAAAAATCATTTGGAGATGATAAGAAAACACGGTTTGCTCATGATTAAAAAAGATGAACACAAAAATTACAGAATTGCTTTTGCAAGGAAAGCATGAGAAGAAAACTTGAGAAACGAAACTACCAGAAACGAAAGAGCATCAGAATTTATTGTTAGCCACAGTTTTATTGAACCAGTGGATACATACTAGTCAGCATGTGAGCTCATTTTGTATTTTAAGTTTGTTAAAACTATTTCTTGCTGTTCCAGGCCTGAATCTAGAACCAAATGGTGTTGTGTACCAACTCTCCATGGTAACCAGCCATGATTTTGATAGATTGAGAACTCCATTTGTATGGCTTTTCCTGGTAGATGAAATGTTGTCTCAAAATGAACAATGGTAAAGATCTAACCAGATGTGTGACTATAGTTTAGAAAACACTTGAGATGTTTCAGAGGAGGCAATGGGATGGTTTGTGGCCTGGGCGTAAGTGGCTCAATAGTGTTGGGCAGTTGTATAATAAAACTATGAAAGTAAAGTTGCAAAAACCCTGATGAAGATGAAAGGAATAACATGGTCAATGTTACCAACATAGTTGTCCATGTTTTTCAATGTTTACCTGAAGAAAGGCTGCTGGGAAATGCATTCTCGTGTGTATTCTTTCAACTCCCCTCTCAGCCACATAAGAATGGGCCTTGGGCCTAAAACATTTCCTTCCCAAGAGATAGCAAGCCACACAGCTGTGCCAGGCTGCTCACCTTGTGGGCATAGCTTTCCCTGCTTCAAACTGAATGTGTACCCTTTTGTTCTGCTAAAGTGCATGTGTCGAGGGTCCTCAGACAGACCCCCAACTTTCAGTATTTCAGACTTCACAGCTTGGACTCCTTCTGCTACAGTACAAGACTTGTTCCTACAGACCAATTCCCGGTGTTAGCTGCAAGGAGGGGAGCAAAGGGGGACCACTGGCCATGCGAAACGGACACACACTATTGGAGTTGACCTTGCTCTGTCTCTCCTCTGGGTGAATAAAAACATAGCTCCTTGCAGTGCTTGACTGCATTGCGTTTTCCCTGACAACTCCTACACCTAGATACAATGGGCAGAAATGTTGGACTTTGCTTCCTGGTGGTTGGCACAGGGGTGATCTTTGCTCTTCCATGTAATTGGTGTCTTCTGGCATTGGGAACCAGTACATGGTGTCCTGCTCAACAAAGGCATATAACAGTATTTTGTCCTGAATCTGTCCTGTTGAACATCGTCATCAATAACTTTGATGAAGACAAAGCCTAATTGGGAAATAATGCCTGCAAATGATTGAATGTGCTTTGAATAGTAATCAGTGCCTAATTTATTTAGATTGGAAATTCAAGACTCAAAAAGGACGAGAGGTAAAAATGAAGAAAAATACATATAAAATTCTGGCCTCCTGTTTCCTTTGGCACAATGTACCAGGGAACTAGAGTGATCTTACATTTACAATAACTAAAACTTGTATATAAATTTTTAGAAACATCTTCATAAATGCTTCCATAAGCTAAAAACCATCCAGGCCAAAATCACGTGGAGCACTGAATCTGGCTTTCGTTTGGAGGGCATTTCCCAAACCATGTAAATCTGAACATTTTTTTTTTTTGAGATCTTATTGGGGAATTGAGGAAGGGGAACAGTGTTGGGGAATTGGGGAAGGGGAACAGCCAAGTTGTTGTCCTTCAATCTTAGTTGTGGAGGGGGCAGCTAGCTCAGCTCCAAGTCCAGTCGCCATCCAGCGGCCTATGGGCAGCTCGTGGCCGCTCAGCTCAAGGTGCCATGTTCAGTCTTAGTTGAAGGTGGGTGCAGCCCACCATCCCATGTGGGAGTCAAGCCAGAAACCTTTTTGCTAAGAGCACACGCTCTAACTACTGAGCCATCCGGCCACCCGTCGGCAGCTCAGGGCAGCTCAGCTGAAGGTGCCATTTTCAATATTAGTTGCCGGTGGGCATAGCCCACCATCCCATTGGGGAGTCAGACAGGCCACCTTGTTAGGAGCACATGCTCTCACCAGCTGAGCCATTCTGCCACCTGCTGGCAGCTCAGCAGCAGGTCAGCTCTGGCGCAGCTTACTGGCTTCCAGTGCTCAGGGGACATGGAGAAAAGCCCAGGGCCTGCTCTTTCTACCAGAGAAGTGTCAGAGCCTAGATATTTGTTCATCAGTTTCATTTTCTTTTCTGAAGCATAATGGAAGACAGTATTTCCCTGCCTTTCTTGAGTTAGGTAAGGGGTCATGCATGAAATCTGGCCAGTGTGATATGAATAGAAGTGTCATATGCTCCTTGTAGGCCAGGCTGCAACATATTTCTTCTCCCTTCAGGGGCAGTGTGGTCATGTCTCAGTGTCCCAGTTTAGTAAGAAGCTAGATCATTGACTAAATGCACAGGAAAGAGCCACCCAGGAGAGCTGTGATACTCTTTAGTATGTCCTTAAATATCTCTGATTTTAATTTTCTCTTTTCATGTGTAATAACTGAGAGTCAGGTCCCTTCAGATTGTTCTAGAGCTAAAGTTTTATGATTTTTCTGAACACATTATGAACTATTTGAAGATAGGAATGATGTCTTATTTCATATGAATGCATATACTACCTTGTATAACACCTGGCATAAAACAGGCACTTGTTATATTTTGAATGAATGAGTGAACAAATGATTCAAAAACTAGTTTACCCTGCAAAAATATCCCTTGTGGCAACTATCCCACTTTTAGTCAAAATTCTATTCCTTCTGTGGTAATCTTATTTAAAACACACTTTTTGGAAAATAATCATTAAACAAACTCACACTCAGGAATAATGTTATAAACTCCACAGGATGATTGATATTCAGTTGCTGTGCACAAGTTGTTAAAATATTGAAACAGTCCCATAACATTTCATAAATAGCTGCACCCTCAAACCCTCCCCACCCCCACTACCTATTGACCTAGATTTCTACAGGTTCCTAAAATTTCCATCTCTCTCATTTCTCATTATTTTTTAATACCTGTATGATCTCAGTGATTGGCCTAATGATCCACCTTTTAGATGAAACTTCAAATTGTATATTCATGACCAGATCCTTTTCACTCTTTCTTCCTTTAAGTATTCACCACATTCTCTTAATTCTACTACCTAATTATCTCTTAATTGGTTCTCTTTCCTTATTCCCACTGCCACACCTATGATGATCTAGCCATTCTGAAGTGTATGAAACTCCCCAAAGAGCCCTGGTTTCTTGTGCCTCTGCATAGTCTACTTCTCTGCCCAGAATGGCCTTCCAGCCCCAACACACTTTTCTGTCTTGCAGCTGCCTCCCACTTACCCTTTTATATGCAGTTTATCAGTCANCTCAAGTTGCCCTCAAATTGAATAACCTATCTGGTCAGTGACTGTGCTACTTAATTCTCTGGGTGGAAGTCTTCCAAGATAGACTAGTTACAGGTATTCCAATGTTGTGGGGTGTTTCAGTGGAAAATTAAAGGAGATGACTAAAGATCACTTTTCTCAAAAGGGACATAGTTGCTATCTTGCTATAGTACAGAGCAACTTTAACTTAAATATAAATATCTTCACACCATACTTAAATACACAAGACAGAGGCAATGATTATATAATTCATGTAGTTTTCTTGGTGGGAATACAACATTTAGGAGGAGTAGGAAAATGATGGGACACGATTATCTCTTTCAATTTGCTATTGCATGTCTTCTGGTTTGAATAGTCTCTTTCCCTATAAATGTTCACCACTACCCCCCAGCCCTTCTGCAGGGCACCACTGAGAGGTAGAATCTTACTCCCCTTTTGGGTGTGGAGGGAGCTAAAGGGCCAGAGGTCTGGTCACCTCTGCAAATCAAGATCATAGAGACTCAAGGGTTCCCTTTGGCTTTTCTTTAGTGTTTGTCTTGCATTCACTCTGGAGTTTATGCTCATTTGTCCTTATTTGGGAAGTCCCTGCAAATGGTGGTCTCTTTGTCCTAAACCCTGGGCCTCCGGCTTTCTCAGAAGCTATATGTCCTGTTACAGGGCATGTAGAGACTTTCAAAGCCCTGAATATCGTGCATGGAAACATTGCCTCAGGCTCACGTCTGCTTCTGCCTGCTTGTGTCACCATCACCTTACTTGATATTTAAGAGGCGTGTGTAAAGTTTTTCCTAAGGGCTTGAATCCGAGGTCTAGTATGCCTGGAAAGAGTGCCTTGAGAATTTCAAACTCCACGTACTATGACAGATGTTTCTGGCAGCTTCCCAATCATTTCCCACCTTCTTAGCCTCAGGAGCCCACCTCACGAAGAAAAACCTGGAGACGAAAAGCTGATATCACCTCCTACAATGGCCGCAACCAAGGCAGGATGTAGGCCCTGCCCTCTTTATGTTCAAACTCTGATCAAGTCAGCCAGGTTCTTGATAAGGATAACAAAAACTATATTAAACAGCATTCCCCAGATATTATAGTTATGACACCTATAAACTATTACCAGAAGGAAAGATTAGAACAAGTGAGATATAAACAAATATACAGTATTTTGCTGTGTATAATGCGCTCCTGTGTATAATATGCAACCATGGTTAGGGCCCAAATCTTCAGGGGAAAAAAGTCCTCCATTTTATTTTTTTTAATTCAAAATTTTATTTGTTTACATTTAGGTACTCTTTTTTTTATTATTATAAAAGAATTTTAGCATTTACTTTTTAACATATTATGGTACATGAGTTTTATTTAGCAAATAGTTACAAAACACAAGAACAGATACAAGGTACAAGAAATTTTATGTACCGGTAACATATTTACGATATTTATGCACTATAGAAGGCCAAGAACTCTTCATCGTTGCAAGTTTGTCATAAATTCAACAAAACTGATTATCGTATTCCAGGGTATTATTTTGCATATGGATATCATTATTGATTTCTAGACTTACACTTTTAACTCATAAGCATAAATACAAGAATTAAAAACATTTATATATATATGGAATTAATATTACCTATCTATAATGCGAAACCTTATTTTTCCCTCATGAATTTGGACTAAAAAGTGTACATTACACATCACAAAATATGGTAATTTCATAATCTGAGACATAAGAAATATACCACTGTTAAAAAATGAAGAAACATCTCATTTTTCCTAGTGCATCTGCAAACCACCTTTGTATTTTGAAACCAACAATGCCAGGCGACAATATTAGTTTTGGGGAAAGAATAATTTTCCACTCTCAAGATGATATTTTAATTCAATAATCACATTCAATGGATTTTTTTTATGTGCCTCAATGCACAGTAAAATAAAAATATGTGTCTTTGGGTTTTGAAACTCTTGATTTAAGTTTAACAAAGTATGTATCAGATTTTAATAGCTATGAATCAGCCTCAATGTAACAGACTTCAT
>NW_017732325.1:74562-84263 GCF_001890085.2 Hipposideros armiger | reverse complement strand
AAAACAGAATTGGGCACTCTGAACAATACTTGCAAATTTCTTTCATTCTAAGACTTTTTAATCAGAATAATTTTCTCAGAAATTGGAATACGTTTAGCATATCTATATGTATTTAAGATAGTATATTTCCTTGAAAAGCTTTTGTTACACTGATAATGTGTTTTATAAGCAACAATTTCTTAAAATTGGGGGAATACAATAATAGCTAAGGCTTAAAAGTGAGTTTACAGGATCTGGACATTGTGTGTGGTATACTTTTCAGAAGTAATTTTATTTGATTTTCAGATATTATGAGACAGGAATTACTTTAATCGCCACTTCGATTATGAGAAAACTGAGACACCGTGCCCTAGATAATGGTGCTATTAAGTTGAGCTTAGACATCATCCTAGACTGACTTCAAATGTTGCATTCAAAAACCACTCTCCTATTTTGCTTTGGTACAAAGATTGATTGACCATTATTTGCTCCTGAGAGAGTTAATCTATATAATTACTTGGCAATACTATTTTAATGATACCATCTGTTTGTGAGGGTTTTTTTTGTTTGTTTGTTTGTTTTTCCCTAGATAGTGGCTGAGTCCATGTCTACATAACATCACTCCTTGTAAGCTGTGCTTCATTTCTTAGCAGTGGCTTGGTCTCCACCTACACAGTGGAAAAGAATGAAATGGCTTGAGGAAATAGATGATTGCACTTGAACTGGTCAAATTGTTAAAGAATCACTAAGGCTGCCACTGTAATATTATTGACTGGGAGGCTCATCTGAGCCCATAACTTTACTTCTAGTCAGTGTTTCAAGGAATGCTAGGTGCAGGACGATCTGCAGAACCTATGGATTTGTGCAGCGCTGAAGAAAGAACCACAGGGTTATTCTATTATAGTTGATGGAGTGTTTCTGAACCTTCTGGTCGTTTTCATTGTATTATAGGTATGATGCTCCTTTATCATGCCTTTTCTATCTATTGCTTTTGAAAAGGAATTCAGTATGAACAGTATGCCCTTTTCTGTACACATTAATTTACCTTCTCTATTTTATAGCAGGTTTCATAGTTAAAGAAATATTATCAACATACAGGAGAGACTTAGCCACTTTAAAACTTGGAGAAGACTGATTCTTCAATTTTATTTTCTTGATTCTAAGTACTTAAAACAAGATAGTTAAGAGCTTTCCACATTTGTGTTTTTGTTTTGTTTAATTCTAAGTACTTAAAAAAAGATAAGAACTTTCCACGTTTGTGTTCTTGTTTTGTTTTGTTTTCTATGTTTTAATGTGCTACCTAGGGCTTAAGTTCTTACCATAGACATCTTATATTTGACATTGTCAGTACAAATAATTAGGTGTATCTGATAAAACTGAATTTTGAGTTATGGAGACCAAATGATGTGTGGGGAGGAATAGGGTAATTGTACAAAAATAAATGGACTTAGTCCTATGATTATTTTAAATAATATAATGATTTCAAATATATAGTGAATTTCTATAGCCATTTTATTATTAAAAAGTCAAAGAATTGTACAATTTGATATTCTCGTTCGCATAGAAGTTAGTCACATCTCAGTTGTTATCCCAGGCAATAGAATGTGTTTGAAAGTAATTATTCAGTGTCAAATGAGGACAGAATGAGTTTTCTGTAGCTAAGAGGGTATATAGATAATCTTTAGCACACACTGCCAGACAAAATACATTTACTTGTTCCACTAGGGAAATCAGTGTGATCATAACCATTTGGGTTGGCAAGTAAGGAAACCAAAATTATGATACCAATCATGATTATTAAGCTTAAATTTTTGTTTAATACTTAATACTAATGGGGTGAACATCATTGAATAATTAAGGCAAATTAAGTTTGAACAACCCCAGGTGGAAAAATACAAAAAGAAATCTCTTTTGGTTGTCTTAAGTCTTAAAAATAATGTGTTTACTTCAAAAAATGAAAAGGACAATAGCTGTGTATGCTAGAATTTTGTTACCATCCCTTTTACTAACCTGTATGCAATTTCTCTGAATGATGACAACGCTAGAAAATTGTGTTGTCAGTGAAGTTAGTGCCTTGTGACCTCCACCCTCCCTTTCACATCCGCTTTTTGGCAAGGTCGTCTCCACCTCTCCCCCAGGCCTCATAAAGCAGCCCTTTTAGGAGAGACCTATTCTCTTGCCTCCAATGAGGACATTTATCCGCCCTCTTCAATGGGATGAAATACCACAGCTTTCTTCTGGATCCTACCGGGAGCTCCGTCTCTGATAGAAGCTGTTATTAGTAAATCCTGTGCTCAGAAACAAATGAGCCTTAGGGTGGGGCATGGAGCAGCGGTGTCAGCCTTGCCTGGGAACTAGCTAGCAATTCACCTTCTGGGCTCCAACTTGATCTGCTGAACCTGAACCTACATTGTAACAAGATGCCCAGGTGATTCTTATACACGTGAAGGTTTGAGAAACTCTTTTGGGCTACACCAAAATGACAGCACTCCTGAATGATGGCCAAGAAGAAAGTCCCTCAGCTACAAAAAATGTCTCAGTTTAAAGGGAGGATTCATTTGGGCGCAGCACCAGGCTCCATGCAGAGCAGCCCGCGGGGGAAATATTTTGGGGCAGGTAAGGCTAATAGCTATTTTGGGAACTGCAACACTAGGATATTAAAGAGACATCAATTTTCTTTAGTCTCTGACAACAATCCTTCCTTCTTTTTCTGGGAAAACTTCACATGGCAATGCAAATTGTAAAAAAAAGTTAAAAGTAGTACAAAGGTTTTGCAGTGAAACAGAGAGACAGAGACAGGAGAGGATTTTTTTTTTTTTTTTAGCACTAGCACAACTTTTGATTTCTTACAAATCATATAGTACACGTATGGCTTTGCCTTTCACTTCTGAAGTTAGAGCAGGAACCCAATTCCCCAACCTTTAATTATTTCTTTGAACTTTTCTGAATTTCTTCATATCGTCATTATTACTGGAGTTTAGAACTGAGGTAAGGTTTCAACCAATGTTTGTCATGATAGAAATTTGAGTTCCCTATTACCACATTCATTGTATGCCTTATTTTTTTTATAGCTGTGTTCTAAATAGTTGAATAATTAGTGACACATGGGAATTTATATGATTAACAAACTTACCAGCAGATTATGATTGATGTGGTCCGTGGACCACACTTTCAAGGGCTGCTAAGATTTTGGGGGTGAAAGAACAAAAAATTTAAAAATAATGTTCAAATTATGTTTTTTATGGGACTGAAACTTTGTTGTTAGTTGCCAATTCCAGTTTACCTTATAGGTTTTATTTTTAATGATGTAGTAATATTTTCCTTTTTTTTGCAATTTCAGGAGGGTAACTTATACCTGCTTAGATTGAAAAATGTTTTCAGTCTTTACCAATTTCTTTCTTCTTTCATGTTTTTCTGATTTATACCTATAGTTATTTGTAATTCTCTTTAACTTTTAAAAATCTGCCTTAACTTTTAAGGCAATTTTTATTTTGACTATGATAGTAATTTAATCAGTTGGTAATAATCTTCCTAATATATCTAGGGAAGACTTACAATATTAAAGTTTTCTTTGGAACAGGTCTGTTGGGGTTTTTCTCTTGACCATGTTAGGATTCTCATAACAGAAAACTTCTCATCTTAGTTAAGCCCTCTTTTTTCTTAATTTTAAAATTTGATATCTAAATATTCCACAACAACAACAACAAACTCTTAGGAAGACTTATAAAGTAAAAATTTTATCATAGTTATAAAGTAACTATTTTACCATAAACACTGAAAATAAAGATGGTGTTTCATGAAATTTTATATTTACAGTATTTATTTTGGAAGTATTGCTTAACTAAATCAGAAACTATTTTAGTTTCTTTCTCTTGGTGACATAGAAGCTCCTTTAAATATAATAAATATGCCAGCTTAGGAAATAGTAGTTTCTTCAATTTGTTGAGAGTTAAATGAGGACAGCACATGCTAGAAGAATAGAAATCCTGTGTTTCAGCTTATGAACTCCCTGCTTGTTTTTACTTTAAATGCATGTGTGTGTTTGTATATTCCTTTTCAGTTAATTTTAAGGTCTTTTAAAATATTGCCTGTAGTCTTAGAAACCCGTAATTTATCATTATGTTACTGGACTAATGAGTTTATCTACATTGTATCCTGTTTGTCTTTTACACACAAACCTTGCCTTTAGAAATCCTTGAAATGTTAACATTCAAAATTCACTGTCTGGAAAGCGCTACAGTAGAAAGAATGATGACTTTATCAGTAATTAGGAAGAAGCAAGAATTTGGAAGGAAATATGAGGAGTTCCATCTTCATCATGGTCAGATAAGAAAGTTGATGGAACATCCAAGGGGAAATATGAGACAGCTCAAGACTCAGTATTTAGCGCTGGCAAAGATTAAACGAAGAGACAGAAGTGCTGGGAGTCATTCACACTGGCCCACACAGGGATAAAGCTACTTACTGTGTTGTTCAAAACAAGGGTTTTAGCAATTCTTTTGAAGCTACTGCTTTCTGTTTTATAAGTTCACTTTAAAATACATCTGGGAAGTATTTTGCTAAGTGCCGTTAAGTGCAGTAAGTCAGACACAGGAAAACAGATAACATAATTTCACTTATATGTAGAATCTAAAAAACAAATGCACAAAAAACAAATGAATAAACGAAACAGAAACAAACCCATAGATATAGAGAACAAGCTGATGGTTGCCAAAGGGGAGGAGGGTGAGGGAATAGGAAAAAATTGAGTGAATACTATTCAAATAAATTAAACCACCATTTAAAAGATTATCTATTTTTTATAAGTGCATGCATGCATTTAAGCACATATACTAAACACATAAGAGCAGGGTTATTATCTTTCTCATTCATGGTTCTGCTCCGCTGCCCTCTTCCTAATGGGACATCTGGTTATGTTTGGAGACATTTTGGTTTGTCACAACTGGGGGAGGGGTTGATACTTGCATCTAGTGGGTCGATTCCAGGAATTTTGTTCATCATCCTAAAAAAAAAAAATACATCTGGGAAGTATTTTTTTCATCAAAAATATTCTATTTTTGAAAAATATATACTCTTTTGACTTCTGTCCTATAAACAAATATCTTAGAATTAACACTTTTCAGTCAAGATGTATTATAAATTTGTGCACAGATGTATGTGAATTTACAGGCCCTACAATGTGATTCTATTTCCTCTATTAATGATCTTTTACATTTATCCATCTAAGAACATGCTGGAAGCATATGGACCAAAATGTCAGCAGTGGTTAGTTCAAGGTAGTAAGATTATAAGTAACATATTTATTTTTCTCTTTTGCTTTCCTTTATTTAAAAACAGTTTAATAAAGAGAAATTCAATAGAAGGTATTTTGAAAAGAGAAATAGAAGCAACTCAAAATAAATGTTTCTTGTGAGTTTATGTTTTTCATGAGGAGCTATCCATTAAATTATTAGCCAAAGGAAGTACAACAATATGATATTTTAATTACCTTAAGAAAGATGTCATGCTACCTTCACTAAGAATAACTATCTAGTCCTCTGGAGTAGCTCTAGAAAATAAACTGGGGCAGAAAGAGTAGATTATGACTAAAATATCTAGGTATTTGCAAATGTCCCCCTAACACGTCTAGTACTGGAAATAATGTAAGAGTTATGAGTTTGACTGACCATCAAGGAGACCCAAAGTGTATGATGTAAATTTATAGATGGAGATAGTTATGCCATGGAATTATTCTCCCTTCTTATGTAATTGCCTCTCTCTTAGACCCCTTGTCACACTGTATTGTAATTACTTACTTAGCTATCTGTGTTTATCTATAGACTATTAAGTTCTTCAGGCAGAAATTTGGGTTTGTTTACTGTGCCCGGCAAATAGTAAGTCCTCAATGTATTCTGGCTGAATGAGAGATGGATACAATGTAAAACAAGGCCCAGAGCAAGGAGAGCAATTTAGAAGAAAAAAAAAAAAAATAGACAATGTGGATTGCTCAATGCAAATTAGGGAAAGGCAGCATAAGCAGTTTTTAAGGGCATGATTTTTGGACTAAGATAACTCTGGTATGATTCTACTCCTCATGAGAGTGAAGAGCAAATCTAATAAAGTGGCTAAGAGTTACAGCATTGGTAGTGACATGAGGAAAGTCTCTAAGCTTTATTACAAGACAAATTAAGCTCAGAATATAACACGTCTTATTCTTGGGAATAATTTTTTAAAATACAGCTGAGATATTCATAAAATATGCAGTTTTTTGAAAAATTTAGGAACAAAACTGGGACCTTTAAAAATTTATGCTTCTCTGATTTTGCCCTTCCTAAATTAATCTAGAAATAAGGTTAGCGAGAAGTCAGATTTTATTATACTCCATGTTGACTTTAATAATGTCAAATGGATTGTAAGGGAACAAAGAAAATCATATTGGTCATCCTTGATGGAGGAATGTAGCTTTCGGAGGAAAGTGATGAAATGCTGCTTTATTATTATTTTTTTCTCCACTGAGTTTTCAGTTGTAGTTTTAGAAAAATGCTTAGAAAAGACTGAAGGTGATTTTTGTTTCCATTGCCAGAGCACAAAGATACAATTGGAATAAATAAAGGTAGCTTTGATTGTTGTGCTATTTCACAAGTACCACTGATATTGATGTGTTCAGGAAAGTGACTTATCCGGAAAACAGATGGAGAAGCCTTTTCTAGAGAGGCAAAATGATGTAAGATCTGAGAGGGTGGGGAGTGCCATTTCACACACAAATGTTCAAATCTTTGCGAGTGTTCAAATCTTTGCATAGCAGGAAGACCTTGGACAAGTTTTTCAACTTCTCTGAAGGTTGTTTCTTAATCTGGAAGATGGTGATAATAACTTCCTCATGTAATTGTTGAGATGATTAAATAAGGGAATTCATGTAAAAGGTTTACCACAGTGCCTGGCACACAGTAAGTGCAAAGAAATGTAAACAATTTTGTTTTGCTATTTTTTTTTTATTGTCTAGTAAGACACTAATTATGCAGATCTGCGCCCAGTGTTAGCTTAGTGCCTGGTGACTCAGAGAGGCCATGACTTAGTAGGTGGTTATCTTTCCTATATTTTCTTACTGCAAAGACAAGAAAAGACCAGGAACATGGTTAAAAAGTGCTTGAATGTAGTTCCAGTGACAAGGTTTTTAAGTAGAGTGAGGAATTTCTGGGGACTATAATAAACGAATCAATGACTAAAGGGAGAAGAGATCCCGGAATCCTCTTCCTCATTTACCTCCCCCCACCTTTCTTTGAGTGTCTTACAGCAGTGACACTGGGGAGACTAAATGACAACAACAACAACAACAAAGTATCCGTTGATGGCAGAGAGACAGAATTAGTAAACATAGTTAGCCTGTAATATGATTTCCAAAAAAAAAATAAATAAAAGCTTGCCTAAGAGCACAGCCCCAAAGGAGAAGGCATGAAGTAGGTTATCCTAGTCTTGAGCAAATCCCCCTCTTGCCCAGGGTCTTCTCTTTCCTGTCACAGCTCAAACCTATTAACAATGGCAGTAGCCTAACATGTTCCGCAATTGAAATTACTCTCTTTAATGAAAAGTCTTGTGTACATGACAGGCAGGTTTTTAAAATTTTTATTAAACTTATTGGGGTGACGTTGCTTAGTAAAATTATATAGGTTTCAAGTACATTTCTATAATACATCATCTATCTATGTATCACATCGTGTGCTCACCACCCAGAGTTACCCTGTTTCCCTGAAAATAAGGCCTGGCCAGAAAATAAGCCGTAGCATGATTTTAGGTGCCAAAATATGGCACTTTGGCATACTGAATATTTTAAGCTGAAGGAGTTTGTGGAAAAGGCACCCTTCTCCCAGAAACAGGTCATAAAACCTTCATGTGAGGAGTGAGTGCCCTCCATATCCTGGAGGAATCATGCTATGGCTTCTTCTCTGACTAGGTCTTATTTTCGGGGAAACACAGTAGTTCTCCTTTCATCACCATATATTTGACCCCCTTTACCCTCTTCTACCACTCTCCTTTTGTAAAACATGGAAGATTGATGGACTGCCCAAAGCTACCTATTTGAACTACAAATAAGGAGCGGAACTTTAAACACTTAAAATTAGAGGAGTGTCATTTGCATTTGCTCAACAGGCATTGCATTGAATATCTCTACTGTTATAATACTTGGAATGGAGGGTACCAGCAAATTAAAGGTGTTTTTATCTTAAACTGCTAAAGCACATGGTAAAGGCAATTACAACGTAGGACAATACATTGTAAAAATGCCAATTGTATCTTTTAGGTGAAACGAAAGGCGAGTGAGATGCTACTATCTTCGTGATTGTCCACAGCGAAGGAGATAGAATTAGAGCTAGGATTTAAGCACTGACTTAAATGATTAAAGATAAACTGAAAAAAATTGATATACATTGTTAAAAATTTCAAGGTCAATCTACTGTGTTTATTATGCTGCAGACTCTGGAAAGCTAAAAATACAGGTTTTCCCCAACCCCCTACAGCTAAAGTTGGAGGAAGGAGTTAAAGCAGCTGGGCTTCTATCCTTTCACTTTCTTCCCAGAAACACACCCGGGAGAAAGAAAAGACCGGTGACCCAGGTGTATTCTTGTCAACTGGGCATGCAGGTAAACAGACTAAGGATATATGCTAGGAGGAAGGGATCTGACCTCTGAAATGCTCTCAGCATGATGTCCTGGTGAAGGATCCTATAATAGATGGAACCCTGCATCTTTACAACATGACGATCTGTAAGGAATGTCACATAAACAATAGAGCTCTTGGGTATAAAATGAAGGTGTTTCAGAATTTGTACACCCACTGCTGTATAAGGAATCACACAAGCCTTATCTATTCTGGGCAGAAGTGTTTGTCTGACATGGGAAGAAAGGACCTGGGGAGCTGCCCTCTTTCCAGTTCTCTCTCTGCTAGGTCTGAGGCTTTTTATGGCTTGTATCCCTGAAATTATGACTCACCTACTACTGAGTAAGGTCTCTGACTCGTGTGTGTCTGGTTTGACAATCCAATCCAGTGTGTTAACTCATAGGGTTCTAGACTAGTTGAGTTCCACTAAGGAGATGCTCTTTCATGAGCATTGAATTTGGAATTCAGATAAATTGAGAGAGGGGCAGAGCATTGACAACCATTTTACTAGTCCATTTACCACTACAACTGATGTGAGCAAGGTGTGTGTATGTGTGTGTTGGGGGCAGAGGTGCATAAACCATTGATACATTTCATAGGCGGCAAGATCAAAGTGAGAGCAAGAAGAGTAAGTAACATTAAAAAGGGAACATAAAGTTAGCCTGAATTCTAGCTTTTTCTGAGACACAGCCAGCAATAATGTTTTTTTTTATTATTTTAAAAGAAATTCTGTGATTCTTTTAAGATATACTTGAGTGGCTTCAATGATAAAGATTCAGACTCTAGGGGCACCTGATCCCTCTTTGATGGCTGTAATTGTTAAACCATTATATTGTTATAAATATGTCTCCAAACAGATGTCATCCATCAGCCTACTCCTTGGTACTAATTTTTTATTTTGATTTTAAAGTGTCTGAAGATAGCCTTCAAATCCATATGAGTCTGCAGGTCTCTTGGTGTTTAAGGTTTTCAGCCATTTGCCATAACGTTGTTTAGAGTCTATTTTCCCATTCTGACTACTCTTTTCAGAATGTGCTCAAGTTTGTATAGACTTGTCTTTTGAAAGTAGATCCAAGTGGTTTTTTGTT
>NW_017732325.1:68291-74542 GCF_001890085.2 Hipposideros armiger | reverse complement strand
GTAACAGCACCGCCACCAACAACAATAAATGCAAGGAAACTGAATAAACAAAAGAGAGATGGAGATGAGCCTATAGATTTAAACAGATCTTTTAAATTCTCACACATAGTAATAGCAAGGCATGTATTTTATTTGGATGCTGATTCAAACAGAGGAACTGCAAAAATTAATGTTTATGAATTATAGGTTATCTGAAAATTTGAACATTTACTGAAAAGTTGTTTCTATAAAGGAATTATTGTTAAATATTTCTAGATCTGATTTGGGTATCGGGATTATGTCATAGTTCTTATGTTTTAGAAATGCACTCTGAAAAATTTATGGATGAAATGATATGATGTCAGAGGTTTGCTTCAAAGTAATTTATGGTAGTAAGTGCATGAGTAGATGCACATGGCCAAGATTTCCATGAATAGATATTTGCTGAAGCTGAGTGAGGGATAGACAGGGTTTTAGTTAATATTCAGTCAACTTTTGTAAGTATTTGACACTCACCATAATAAAAAGCATCATTCAGAAAATTTAGTGTAAATTTAGTTCTATATGGGCAGTTTGCTTCAGTTAATTTTACCATTATTAGCTATAGGCCTTACTTCAAGAAACCATCCCACAAATATGTGTGTGTGTGTGTGTGTGTGTGTGTGTGTGTGTGTGTGTGTGTGTATAGTTACTAGTTAGCCAGCCAAGAGTGAACACACAAGTAGACAAGAAAAATGTGATCACTATTAGCAGGATGCACTACTGATAGTGAATCACGGGATTCGACAAATCAATTTATTATATAAGTTACACATGGCAAAAAAATCTCTTTTAAAAATTAATCTTGAATCCAAGCAATTAGAGTGAGTCTGTTTTGACACTTTCTTTGCTATTTGCAATGAAAAATAAGTTCAGCTTAAACTTGGGATCTTACAGAGAAAGACTGGGGAGAAGGAGAACAAGTTATGACTGGATATACTCATCTTTTAAGAAATCAACTATCACTAGGGTTATTTCTTAAATCAACACACTTTATGTTATAAATGTGCTCTGTTGTACTCTGTGAAAGCTGCTTTCTATTGGCTCTAAGTAAAAGGCCATTGGAAGGTAACAGTTAAGAAAATAAAACACCAATATTATTTTTATTACCTTTTTAGTTCTATGTCGCTTTTCACACTGTAGAACAGAGAATCACTTACATATTCCTGAAGATGGCTAGGAAATCATTCAGTGGCCTCAAATACTATTTGCTGAAAACTACCCAAGTGAATAGATAGAACATATATTTACTCTGTGCAAGTAATATTTTCCCAAGTGGTTTTCTTCATTGCAAGAATACACACACACACACACACACACACACACACACACACACACACACACACNACACACACACACACACACACACACACACACACACACACACACACACACCCTAAAATTTCCTAAATCTGTAAAAGCTATCTAAAATATTTTACTCTCTGCTATTTGAGCACATAAACTAGATATATGTCTTTATTGTACTTTCCCCCCAGTTGAAATATTTCAAATTATTTTGAAAAACAGTATTAGTAGCACCAATATCCCTCTGAAATACATGTAAAGATAGCTTCATATAACTCCACAATTGGACAAATGAGTTCATAAATATGATATTCACAGTCTTATCAAGATTTTATTTGAATGTCAAGTGATTTCCTAACTTTCTTGTTTATATAATTAGCTCCAGTGTATTTGATATTTAATCACCGTGTACTTTCTCAGAAAGACTCAAATATAGGCAATGCTAAATTTTGAAAAATTATGGACTATAACACTCTAAAATGTAATGATATTTCAGGTGATAAAATGTTTCAGTAGGCTTTTCAGTAACTAATATAACTTTTTTTCAACAATTCATGCCCAAAAGAATAGTTTATAAATATGGTTGTGTTGTATATATAAAGAGCAAGCCTCTCTTAAAACATCTTGTATATTACAGAAGTAGAGAATGAGTTATTTTTCAGTGGTTTTGTATATAATCAATAAATCACAAGATTTAAGTTGATAAAACCTTTTATATGCTGAAGCTAAATGTGCCCACTTGTACCCAATAGTTTATTGTGGCTTGAGCCTCTCATACATTTTCAAAGGAAAATGGATTCCATTACCCTGCATGTGCAGGCAAATTTCACCTAAATACAATTACAGGGATCAGGGAAACTATCCAAAATCTTAGCTATCTGTAACAATTCTCACTGAAAGACTTAAAGGATTTTGAATGGTTGTTTGTAAATATATTAATGTTTCACCATATTCAAGTATGTTTAAAGCTATATTATAACATAGGTTTAACCTGAAAATGAGAACTTTAAATATTATGTATGTATAATCCTGGAAGCCAATTTTACCTCTTGGCACTTTTCAATTACTTTGAAATATTATCATACCTTATAATTTCATGGTACTTCAATGTTTAGAGTTTTTAAAATGCATCGTCTAATTGAATCCTCATGGCAACCTTGTATAGTGCTATGTTTATCTGCAATAATTTGGTTTTAAGGGCAAGGAAACCTCGCATAACCTACTTATTTATTATAATGAATCATGGAGTCTGACTGCAAGAGTGTCAGATTGTGGGTCATCTGGCATTCCTCTAGACTTGGATGTGCAGCACAGCTGTGCATCTTTTTTATTCTTCTTTGTATTGCTGCATAGATAGGTTCCCCTGTAAGACAGTTCCCTCTTTACCACAGTAGCATTTTTATTTTAGTTTTGCTCTTTGGAGGCACCGATTCCAACCCAAACTCTAAGTCAAACTCTAGTGTCAACTAGGATCAGTTCCTGTGTCATAAATCTAGTTCCCAGGAGAGAGAATAGGATTGCCTCAGTTTTGAGCAATTATTTTTAGCTCACATTCCTCTTCTGAATTATATATGTCTTACATTTCCAATTGCCCATTGCATACCTCCACTTAGATGTTTAATAGGTTTTAAAATGTAAAATGTCCAAACTTGAATGCCTGATTTTCCTTGGAGTCATGTTTGATTCATCTCCTTCCTACACAAGCATATCCAATCCAATAACAAATCCATTTAGCTTTACTTTACAGTAACACCCAGAATAGCATGGCTGCTCAGTCCTTCAATCACTACCACTGAAATAAACCACTGTGTTCTCATGCCTGGGTCCTTCATCACTCTTCATCTGCCCATTCTCGCTACAGCCTACTCTCAGTACAGAAAGTAGAATCATCTTGTAAAAATTTAACTCCAATCGTGTCACTTCTCTGGTCAGACTTCCTACCTTAATTCTCATAAAATCAAATTTCTTATCAATGTTCTATAGGTTCTGTATTGCCTGTACCTCACCCAATACCTTTGTGATCATAAAATCTTTTACTCTTTAACTTATTCATAGTGTGGTTCCAACCACACTAACTTTTTTGCAGTTCCTCACACATGCCAGGTACATTCTCAATTGTGAGGTTCTTCACTTAAATGTTTTTTCCTGAGCTGTCTGTATGGCTCACTAACTTACTTCCTTCAAGTGTATACTTCAAGTCATCTTCTCAGGAGGCCTTTCCTGACAACCATATTTAAAATTTCAATTCCTCTCCCAGTATTCCCTAAGCTTGCTCTGTGGTTTAAATTTCTCCATAGCACTTATATTTATATGACATTCTATGTATTTTTCTCTTTGTTTATTTTATCTCTATCCTGTTGACACCTACTAGAATGTAAGTTCCAGAAACACATGGATTTTTGTCAGTTTTGTCCTAAAACACTGCCTGGTAAATAAACACTTGTTGGAAGATTATATTGTCCACCTAATATCCCATCAACCAGGGCCTGTGAAGTGATAGGCCATGGGAAGAGCAGGTTTACAATGAAAGAGAATTCAGGGAGGGAGCAAGTAATTAGTATCTATCATATA
Organism: Hipposideros armiger; assembly: GCF_001890085.2. Lineage (NCBI taxonomy): Eukaryota > Metazoa > Chordata > Mammalia > Chiroptera > Hipposideridae > Hipposideros > Hipposideros armiger. Next base: position 70,648 of record NW_017732325.1, on the reverse strand, counting down.
AGCATATAGTGTTACCTGTAAAAAAAAAAATAAGCTACGTTCAATAGCACTCGGTGACTTGCTCAGGGTTATATAACTAATTAATGATAGAAAGGAAATTGAATTTAAGTACTGCAAAACTGAGTTCATAACTCTTTCTGTGGTCATATAGCCATGGCTTTCTATGACCTGAGGTGCATTACTACAGAGATTCCAAATTATCTCATTTCATATAGTTTGGAAACTGACTTGTTAATTAGAAAATTACTAGATTCTCGTTTAATTATATTCTGGTGACTTACCTCCCAGCAGGCTATTTAAGGTCATGTACTTTGTCTATCTACTTAATGACACTATTACACAAATTTGGGCTAAATTGAGCCATGCATGATGTCTCTGCATGACCTCAGGTCAGTAGCTTTCTTCTTCACTTCAGAAGTTTAAAAACATATACCATAAGAGCTTTCAACTTATATTTTCCTGAAGTTTAATTTGCAGCTGCCATGTTTTTAAATTGTGTGCTATTCAAAGCAACTGTGTAATGTCTGATGCCCTGTTATTGATATTGAAGGGGTAAAGCTGTCCCATTGGGGACATGTATCATTATTTCTGATGAAAATAATGAGAGTTACTTTTGGAAAAGTATACCTAATATAAAACCTATAACACAGATGTATTCATGCACTTGTGAATGGATTAATTGCAAGACAAATTTAAAAAAAAAAGATTTGTAATTGTATTGCAGAAAGAAGACTGCCACTTTAAAGAATCTAAGTTAAGATAAAGGAAAAGTTTAATTGCACCAGTACCAAATGAGTCTCAGGAGAATTGATCCAAACTTCTAAAGTTTAGGAAAAATAAAGTTAACTGAAAATTAGATTGAATATTTGAACTACATCTTAAAAAATACATTTTATTGTGCTCATAGTTTTTTTCAGTTCATTGATTCACTATTACTCTGTCAAATTTCTCTTAGAAAAACATTGCTAATTAGACCTGAAGCATATTTCATGCAGAAAATGTTATTTTTCTATTCTTAAGAGTGTGTTTCATTTTTTATATCAATGTCACTATCAGAGTTATAAGGGAAATTGTATTGTGCTAATAACTAATGCATAATTTTCTTATATATGTATAGATTGGCTGTTTAGTGCCATTGATTTTCTTATGTATTTAAGAAACTACTTATAAAATTAATGCAGTAGGTTTTATTTATAAAATTTCAAGATCAGATTCAAGAGACGTTTGTTACTTTATATTACAGTGAAAAATTTATGTCTCTGTTTCTCATTTTTAAGTGCCTATTATGTTCTCAGAACTGAGAATTTATTATAGGGCACCCTGGGACTATAGTAGATTAAAAGCTATTAGGTCTTTTTCCCCCTAAGAAATTGGGAGTTGATATTTAATTTAATTTTCCAACTCATTTTATCTATATTTTCCTTCTCTCGTCAATCCACAACCCAAAGAAGGGAGTGAGGGAGGGAAGAAATCGAGAAAGACAGAGCCTGTTCTTACAGGTTTCAATCTTTGAGAAGTTTGGAATTGATGATAAGATAGAGCATCATGCCTAAAAAACACAAACAACCTTGACATATAAAATTGGCCTTATTATATTTTTTTCTAGGATTTTTGGAATAATATGTTTGTTTTGAGATAATTGTATATTTACATATAATTGTCAGATATAATATAGAGTAATCCAGTATACCCCTCACTCACTTTCCCTCAATAGTAACGTCTTGCATAGCTATATAACAATATTACAACTAGAAAATTGACATTAATATAATCCATCAGCCTTATTCAGATTTCACCAGTTTTGCATGTCCTCATTTGTGTGTGTATGTGTCTGTGTTTAGTTCGGTGCAATTTTATCATGTGTGTAGACTCACATGAACCACCAGGATAGCCAAATGAGAACAGTTCCATCAGAAGGATTGATACTTTGTATCTCCCTATTATATCCAGACACCTCCCTCCTGCACACCCCTTTAATTCCAGGCAACACTAATTCGTTTTCCATCTCTATAGTTTTATTATTTCATGAATGTTATATAAATGGAATCCTATGGTATGTAATCTATTGATATTGGTTTTCTTTTTTCAAAACTCACCATAATTATCTGAAGATCCATCCAGGTTGTTCTATGACCAAGTAGAGCCCATGGTGCTATGAACTGAATTGTGTCCCCTACCAAATTCATAATCTCTAATCTCAAATGTGACTTTATGTGGAAAGATGGTCTTTACAAGATAATTAAGGTTAGTTTAGGTCATAAGGTTGGGCCCTAATTCAGTGGGACTGTGGTCTTATAAAAAAGAAGTCTCTCTCTCTCTCCCTCTCTCTCCCTCTCTCTCCCTCTCTCTCCCTCTCT
>NW_017732325.1:55744-67291 GCF_001890085.2 Hipposideros armiger | reverse complement strand
TAGAGGGCAGTGTCACTGGCCCTCATATGTGGGATCCGAACCAGGGTCCTCTGGCATCCCAAGCCAGTTCTTAACCATTGTACCACTCGGCCGGCCCTGCAATATATTTTTTAAAACTATATTGAACTATATTTTAAAAGCTCTATGGATGTTTTTTTCAAAAACATGCATTCAACAGCAAAATTTTCATCAAGGGATTTATATTATAAGGCAAAACATTTTTACTCCTTAAAGCTCAATTTTTATTTATAAAACTCCAAGAAAATGAAATGTAGATTTGATTTATTTTTAGACTCATAGAAAGTAAAATAGACACTTGAAATTGTGAATGTCACTAATCATTTTGTCTTTGGAGTCACTTTTTATATGTTTTTCTGAAATGTGTTTTAATGAAACAATTTAGTTCAGACAGCCATTCTATAAACCCTAGAAGGTGAGAAGGTGCCCCAGCACCCCCTGTAATTCTGCAGAGCACTATGGGAGGACAAATAGCTTTTTAGGATGATATTTACGTCTGCATTGGGAGTGGACCTCTTCCTCAGAGAGGACCCAGAAATCATGAATTATGGCTTGGCTTTCAAATGTGTTCCTAGGTACCTGTAATATAAGAATTAATAGCAGCCACACCAATGAGTTTTATAGAAGAATGCTTTAATTCCTTATTAAATAATCAATGATTAAAAAGAAAATGAATAAGCAGAATATGTGCTGCCAATAAGGAAAGTTGATAACCACACCTTAGTTAAAGATAATAATTTAAACACTGTCAGTTAACTTGAAAGTAATATTTTCCAAATAAGCTGCAAATTGGATAATGAGGAGTTGATAGTGACAAGAGATTTTCCCTCACAAACCTCATTTTGCTTACCTTCTTTTCTGTGCAAAACCTAAAGTAAAACAATGTCCCAAAGCATAGATATAATGAATCACACTCCTTTAGTTTTTTTGGGAATGCTAGTTCATTCTGACTCACAAGCAAAAGAAGTATTCTCAAATAAAAATAAAACATAAAAGATAAGTTTAAAATCTGCCATCTCTTATTGTTTTTAATTTATTGGGGTGACATTGGCTAATAAAATTATATAGGTTTCAAGTGTACAGTTGTATAATACATCATCTATATATTTCATTGTGTGTTAGTAACATGGGGGAATGGTGTGCGTTCTCTCTACCGATATAGACTATTACAGGCAGGTTAGGGCAGCAAGTCCATTAAAGCTTCTAGTACATTTAGGGTATAACCATAATATATCTAGCAAGGTCACTAATATTTCGATGATAGCATTTTCCAAGAAAAATTCATAGTTTTTCTGAGCATTGTTTTTAGTATTTGATGGACAGTAGTACATGTTTTAAATATTATTGTCCTTTCTTTATTGTTGTTTGTAGATGCTTATGACAGAAGCACAATCTAACTCAGAATTCTTCATCCCATGTTAATTTTGCCTCCATGTCAATGGTATTTCTGAATTGAAAATGTATTATTTGTATGTGAGTTATTAACTAAACAACAACAACAAACATAACTATTGGGTTGTCGGGAAAGTCATGACGCATTTTTGCGTTGTAAAACATATAAAAATACGTCATGACTTTCCCAATGACCCAGTAATACTTATAGATTGACTAACATGGTTCTGGGGTCTGCTTTTAGTTCTTTTTATGTGGTGGATTAATCCTTTGATCCTCACAACCATCTCTAAGAAACATTCTATTATTATATTCATTTTATGGATGAAGAAATTGAGGCTTAGAGTCATAGATGAAGGTCATAGAGTGAAGATGTCAAGATTTAAATCCAAGTTTATCTGACTAGAGAGCAAAGGTATTCTCCATTTTGTTATAATAAAGTTTTTCAAAGCACTGCAGAAACAAGACTCTAAATTAAACATTAATAGAAAAGCATTCATTGAGTACTGTAGATTCAGCACATAAATAACCTAAGGGAATAATTGATTCTACAGCATATTTCATCACCAACCAGCAGGTACAAAAAAAATCTGTCAAATTAAATTTACGTGGTCAAATTACTTCTCTTTTAAAGTTTTATCACATTATCCATTTGAAATTGTCTGTGGTGTTTTATAATAAAAAGCGGCTTTTTTTCTAAACAACAATTAACTAGCAGTTTAGCAACTGCCAACACTTTAAATATCCAGCTGTTTGCAGTGATTTATTCATTTTTTAGCAAATGACTATGATAGCTGTCATTTCTCCTTAAAGTGTTTATAAAAGACTATACTTTTATTTAAAAATATCTTTATTACTTAAAATACCAAATTTTATATTCTTAAGGTCATTTTACAAAGGCTATCTATTCTCAGTCAATTCAGTACACTCGTTGACTTAGCTTTTAATACTAAAAGGATTCCTTTTAAATCTCTCCATTCTTTAAACAAAAGGCTACCGTGTAGTTAATATTTATATGTTTTTTCCCAAAATAGTATATGGAATAAGTTTCAAAATGTAAAGTATACTAATAGTCATCATTTTTTTTTTTTTTTAAGATTTTATTGGGGAATCGGGGGAAGGGGAACAGACAAGTTGCTGTTGTTTTGTTCTTCAGTCTAGTTGTGGAGGATGTCGCTTCACTGGCCCAAGCTGGCACCATCATTGCACTCTTCCGGGGCAAGGCAGATCAGTCGCCGGCTGGACAGCCGCTCACAGTGGCTGCTGGCCGCTCACGCTGACTGCGGGCTACACACGGTAGCCCATGGCAACCCACTGCCACAGGGGCTGCAGCCTACGCCATCACCTGCGATTCACGGCAGCGCAGCTCCAGGTTGAGCTGTTGTTCAGCATTTTAGCTGTAGAGGGTAGTGTCACTGGCGCTCATATGTGGGATCCGAACCGGGGCCCTCTGACGTTCCAAGCCAGAGTTCTTAACCAACGCACCACTCAGCCGGCCCAGTAGTCATCATTTTTAAACCTCAGTCCTTCAATTCTCCAGTCTCCTCTTGTACCTTTAACTCTCTTGATTGGTTCCTTTCAGTCTATAGACATAGTCAGGTTTTGCTTATCTTGAAAAATACAAGTAAACAAATGAACAAATAATCCTTTCTTGAAACTGTGTTTTCCAAGCTGCTATCAAGCTCCCTCCTTGCTGACCATCCCTGTTGCTCCCCACTTGGCCCACTGAGCTGGGCTGTGCTCCTTACGCCCAGGCCTCCTCAGCACTGCCCTGTTCAGGGGACAGTTTCAAGTCCTCCTCTACCTAACATTCTCTGGTAGTCAATACTGAGGATCATTTTCTCGACTATTAATACTTCCATTGTTTTCCTTTAAATATTTTCAAGACAAAAATTATTTTAATTTCAAATCGTGATGAAAGAGAAAGAGAGAGAGAGAGAGAGAGAGAGAGAGAGAGAGAGAGAGAGAGAGAGAGAGTGAGTTGGGGTCATATTAAGAATGAGGTTTTTTTGTTGTTATGTTTTTTTGTTTTAAATCGTCACATTATTAACTAGTACATACTGCCTGCCTAGAACTTTATTACATCATTTTTTTTTTGAGTTCTTATTTCTGTAAAGTGGTTCTGTGCGGGTTAGGTGGGGCAACCCAGAGTAACAAATATTCTACTTATTCAAGGAGGACCGAATACCACTTGATATGTAAGACAAGATTACTGGCCCTTTATCTGAACCTATGTGAATAGTTTTGCTCTTTAGATATATGGAACTGCATGGAGGGGGGTACACCATAAAACAGAACAGAGAATAAAATTTAGCATTTTAACAAGCACTTGGGAAGAGCTGAATCTGACATGGAAATCCTACCGAGGCAAAGAGTAAAGAGGAAAAAAAATCATTCCTGCAATTTTAAATTGTTGAGTTTGTAACACTCATTTTTTTTCAGCATATATCAGTTTGCTATCTAATTCAAAGACACTGTTGGACAGCACAGCAATTGAAGGCAAGATAGATGGAAATTAAATCTAGTATTACTTTCCTTCTTCATAGTAACTGTCTTTTCCACAAAGGTCAGTAACAACAATTTCATTTTGGGACTATAATATAGAAGGTAAAAAATCAAATGAAATCTACAAATATCACTTTGCTTGTTCATGTTTTACCTCAAGGTCTTAGGGAGTAAAAACCAGTATGGCTTTTGAAAATCATTCAGATGATTGTGGACTAATGGTGTCCAGTACATTTATGCACCTGCTGGTGAATTACTTATCTCCAAACAAATCACTTATAGAACTCTAGTACATGAAATAAATATAATAACTAAGTTACACTAAGTGCTTGCAATGAGCCAGGCACTGTGCTAAGTGCTTTGTACATATTATCTCATTTAATCATCAAAACAGCCCAATATGGTAAGAGCTATTATGATGCCCAACTAATACACTAGGAATTTTAGACTTAGAGGAATTAGTAGTAACTAAAGTGCCACATAGTAAGTACTACATTTAAGTTTAATTCTAAGCACCACCACTAATGTAAGCAAATAAATGTACAGATCCTACAGTGATGAGGGAACTGAAACATGACCTTGGTGTACAACTGGCTAGGTCAGACTTTTGACCCTATAGTATTTCCTAAGGAAATTTCAAGGGCCCTCAGCTTTACCATATTTTTAAAACATCAGAATTTTTCATTCTAAGTGGTTGACTACATGCTGTTTGAGCTTCTCTCCCTACTGAACATCAATTAAAATTATTTTCAAGGAAGGAAAAAGGTATAAACATACCACAACCATCATTCACCCAGTTGCTCATGCCACAACATTCAGAACATCTTTGATGTTCCTCTTGCTTTCACACTGTCACATCCAACCCATCAAGAAGTTCCATTTTTTTTTTTAAAGATTTGTATTGAGGAATTGGGGAAGGGGAACAGACAAGTTGCTATCCTTTTGTTCTTCAGTCTAGTTATGGAGGACGTTTTTTCACTGGCCCAAGTTGGCACCATCATTGCACTCTTCCTGGGCAAGGCAGATCAGTCACCGGCGTCTGGACGGCTGCTCACGCTGGCTGCTGGCTACATACAGTAGCCCATGGCAACCCACTGCCATCACCGGCGACTCACGGCACCCCAGCTCCAGGATGAGCTGTTGTTCAGCATCATAGCTGTAGAGGGCAGTGTCACTGGCCCTCATATGTGGGATCCGAACTGGGCCCTCTGGCATCCCAAGCCAGTTCGTAACCAGTGAGCCACTCAGCGGGCAAGAAGTTCTATTTTTTAATCATCAAATATATCCTGAGTATTACCACTGTTTACAATACTCACTGCTACTACCTATAGTAATCTTTCTCCTAGACTGTTTCAATGGCCTCCTAAATGGTATCTCTGCTTTCACTTTTGACCCCTTTCATTAATTCTCCAAACATACAATGACCTTTTAAGATTTAAGTCTTATCATTTTTTTCTCCTACTTAAAACAGTCCAAAGATTTACCATCATTGAGAGTAATTTTTTCACAGTCTCTACATGATCTGACACCAACTTAACCTCACCTCCTTCTCTTCTCCCTTTTATTCTCTCTGCTCCACATATCCAGGCTTCGTCTGTATTCCTCAAAAAATGCAAGCCCATCCCTTCCTCAGGACCTTAGCATTTGACATTCCTTCTTCCTGGAGCAGCTGCATGGCTCACTTCCTCACTTTCTTGAAGGCCCCTGCTCCATTATTGCCTCCTCAAGAGGTTTCATTTGACTATTTTATCTGATATGACTCAGTTCCTTTCCTAACCCTCGTTTTCTCTCTTGCATTTTTTTCGATAGCACTTCTGTACTAGTAATTTTCTTTGTTCCTTCCTCCCCTAAATCCATTCTCTGACCTCTTCCTCTTGCTCTGTGCCCCTCGAGGCTGACCTTTGTGGACTCTCTTCTCCAGATTTCATTGGCCCTTGGCTACTGCTTGGGCTTGGCAATGGGGCACTGGCAGGAGATCAGAGGGAAGAGAAGATTGATGAGAGTGTTTATCGTCTCCCAGCTTCTTCCTGGCGGTACTTTGCCTGCAGCCCCATTTCTTGTTTCCTTCTAGTGAGACAGTTCTCTTCACTTACCTATCAGGCTTAGACTGGTTACAGCTTCCCACTGATGCTGGTCCCTGGGCTCTTTATCATCCTTTGTTGGTTTAACCCCATCCGTATCTCTGATAAAAGTCTCTTTATTAACTCTCTCTCTTTAATAAACCCATTGCCATCTGTATGCTCCCTGAAACCCAGAGGATCCAACCTCTCTTTCCATTAGTTGAACTTTCACATTTATTTGTTTTCTATCGTCTGACTTCACCACCAGAATGTACATTTTATGAGGAATAGGAGCAGAACAATGCCTCCCATTCTCCCAGGAGGTACACATCCTAATCCCATGAAGATGTTACCATCCATAAGAGACAGAATTTGCAGATGTGATTAAGGAAGCAGACACTGAGATGTCCCCAATTTATCCTCAATTATCTGGATGGCCCTAGTCTACTCATTTGAGTTTTTAAAAGCAGAGAAACTTTTCTGGTGGGTCAAAGAGATATGACAGAAAAAGGCAGGGGAGTTGGAAAGCAGGAGAGAAACTGGATTTGCTGTTGCTGACTTTGAAAACGGAATATGGAAGCCACAGGCCAAGGAGTGCAGTCAGTTTGTAGAAGCTGTGAAGTGAGCAGCTGACAACCACCAAGAAATGAGGCTCTCAGTCCTAACACCACAAGGAACTGAATTTTACCAATAGCCTGAAAAAGGAAACAGATCCTCCCTAGCACCCTCCCAACTTCTTGATTTCAACATTGTGAGAAAATGTGTTGGATTTCTGACCTACACAATTATAAGATTTTTGTTGCATAAGCCACCAAATTTGTGCCAATTTGTTAGGACAGCAACAGAAAACTAGTGCAGGAGGTTTGGATTTGCTGGAACCTTCATTGTACATACAGTACTTAGAATAGTGCCTGTATATGTACAGACATTCATTGAATATCTAATGAATTAATGAATTGATTTGTTAATATATTTTAAGAAACCCTTGTTTGTGTTAACAACAAAAAAATATATGAATGAACATAATTAATTCCAATACAAACATACCTTGGAGATATTGCAGTTTTGGATTCAGACCACCACAATAAAGCAAGTATTGCAATAAAGCAAGTCATAATATTTTTGTTGGTGGAGGCTCTTGCCTTCAATTTCTAAAAAATGCATCACATGTAAAACGCAATAGAGTGCAATAAAACTAGGTATGCCTATATTTATAAAATATGATAGTCCATGAGATTATCAAGAAGTCAGCTTAGAAAAAAAGATTTAATAGTCTGTCATTTTAGAATTTAAATGGCAAAGCATTTTTCATTCAAGTACAATGAGCTTTATATTTCTAGTATTTAAGATATTGTGTGCCTGATATCTATAATATGGTCTTTAAAAAATATGGGTTGATTAAACCACATCATGTAGGCTTATTTAGGTTCCTCTTAAAGTGTCAAAATCTTTTTTTTTTTTTATTGAACTCATTGTGTAGATCACTTTTAACAGCTTTTTTTCTGAAAATATGAAGTGATGTTGTGCTTCTATAGCACACCCCAGAACTTAAAAAATCTAATTTAAAACTCTAAATGTGTGATTTTTTATGTGTGAAAAGATTCCTACTCAGGCAAACTATATTCTATTATCCTTAAAATAGACTGCATTATCAATTCAAATGTATAACTGATCAAATTAGAAGGCAATTAAAAATTGCCATCTAGGCAACTATTAATTAGTTTTAAATTTAACTTTCTCTGTACTCCATTTATGTAAAAAGAGACAGGAGTTTGAAACTAATGCTACATTATCAGAAGTCAAAACAGTTCTTAAAACATTCTTGAAGGAGTAATTTTCAAGTTTACTCTAGTCTGAGTATCCCGAGGAGATGGTTACTCAAATCTGGGTCTTCAAATATTTGGATTATCAGAAACTCCAAATTTCTCCTCCTAGACCCCACTGCCTCAAAAACAGTTTCACACCTTAGAATCATTACCAAAATGTAAGAAAAACTCTACCTCCTTCTAAAGATGAGAGTTTGTTTATGCCTTTATCTCTTTCTTTATCTTTTATTAAAGTGGTTGTCAAAATGTGGTCCCTTACTCACAGCATCAGCCTCACTGGAAAAGTGTTAATAGTGCAAGTTCTCAGACCCCACCTCAGCTCCACTGAGTCACAAACTCTGGGGGTGGAGCCTTATGATCTGTGTTTGCTAAGCCCTCCCGGCGATTCTTAGGCAGGCTATGGGTTGAGGAGCGCTACACTAGCCCTGTGAATTGCTACATTTCATAGCAATTGAACACAATTAAACGGAAAGGAGACATGAGGAAAATGAGGTAAAGATGGGTGCTTTATAAAAAGAACTATGAATTTCTGAAAGCGCTTTGCCTGTGATATAGCTGCATATATACATAATATCTCAATTTCCATAGATTTCCCATTTATCAAGAAGAAAACCGGGTAATGAGGCGCTCCACTTAGGGAGAATCAATAGAGGAGAATCTCTAATCCTGCAAAACATTTGCACATTTCAGTTCTGGCTCTGTTTTTCCCTTTTTATCTGTGTCAAGGTTATAAATGGAACATAATACCGAACAATTTATTATGGGGTCAAAATAATGATTTTGATGCCCTTTTGGAAAAACATAAACATGTTTTCCTCAATACTGAAAACAACTATAGTACTGACCCTCAATTAACAGATGTTTCCCTTGTGATGTATTTGCTCTAATACGTCTATAGAGTCCCTGTAGCTGCTGGGAACACACAGGAGAGGGCCCATTAGGGATTCCTCATGGCAGCCAGCAGATAACGCTTATTCCAGTAGTACCGAGTAAGTACCCACTAGGTACTTAATGACTGCCAGACACGAACTGGATACAAAGTAAAGTAAAGCAATTCCCTGTCCCCCAGGATTTTATAATTTAGCCAGAAATTAAAAGGAGAGGAAAGGAAATGAAAAGGACCAAGCATTTGTCGCATACTATCATGTCAGGCCCTGAGCAGGACAGGAGACTTAAACCCTGTAACCACTCAGGGAAGTTGACATTATTCCCAGTTTACAAAGAAAGGGCTAAGTGGGAATTTGTTCAAATTCATCAAATAAGGAGGTAATGGAAGTGGAATTTAAAATCAGAACAGTTTATGTAGTTTCTACTGCACCACTTCTCATACAAGACATCAGCTGCAATCTGTACGCTTATACAATAAGTGCAAAAATGATGATGTGCATTACGTGCCAGGGGAGATTAGGAAGGCTCAGAAGACTTCCCAGTAAAAGTTCAACAGAGATGTTCATTGAAAGAAAAAGAGTCATAACTCAGCAGAAAGAAGGTTAAAATTATCGCAGATGGGAGTCACTGTTAAAAGAAATGCCTATTGGGCTGGCCGAGTGGCGCAATGGTTAAGAACTCGCTTGGGATGCCAGAGGGCCCCGGTTCAGATCCCACATATGAGGGCCAGTGACACTGCCCTCTATAGCTAGGATGCTGAACAACAGCTCAACCTGGAGCTGGGCTGCTGTGAGTCGCTGTCGACGGCGTAGGCTGCAGTCCCTGTGGCAGTGGGTTGCCATGGGCTACCGTGTGTGGCCGGCAGCCAGCGTGAGCGGCCAGCAGCCGCAGTGAGCGGCCGTCCAGAAGCCGGCGTCTGATCTGCCTTGCCCAGGAAGAGCGCAATGATGGTGCCAACTTGGGCCAGTGAAGCAACGTCCTCCACAACTAGACTGAAGAACAAAAGGACAGCAACTTGTCTGTTCCCCTTCCCCAATCCCCCAGCACTGTTCCCATCCCCCAATTCCCCAATAAAAAAAAATCTTAAAAAAAAAAAAAAAGAAATGCCTATTGTCTCTTCCCTTCCCCTTCTCCTTCATCCCCACCTCCTCCCAACTAGTACCCCTCAGTTTTCCTCTGTGTCTCTGAGACTATTTCTGTTTACATTTCTCATTTATTCAGTTTTTTAGATTCCACGTGTAAGTGAGATCATATGGTATTTGTCTTTCTCTGACTGACTTATTTCACTTAGCATAGTGTTCTCTAAGTCCATTCATATTGTCCCAAATGGTACGATTTCCTTCTTTATAGCTGAGTAATACTCCATTGTGAGGGGTGAAAAGGATAACTATTGCATTGTTCTGTACACCTGAAACTAATAATAAAAAATTAAAAAAACAAGAAAAATAACAGAAGTAAAACAAACAACAAAAAAAGAAATGCCTAGTCAGGAAGGAGAAAGGTGACTTCTGGTAGAGTGGTGAAAACAGCCTCACACATCTAATTTAGAGCGGCTTTGCTTGACCCTGGCTCACACTTGAACAATTAAAGGATGGTGGTGGACAGCACCACGAAGCTTCATGTAAGTTGTATATTTGCTGGCTGTGCCCTTATATGTTCAACCAAGGGTTTGAGGTCCCTAGTTTTTTGGCTTTGACTTTGGATATGCATTATCTTTCCTCTTGTAGGTGATAATTCTGCTCCTCTCCCCTGCAGCCAACAGGATTTATGCACTTCAGCCATATTTTCTCTCAAAGAAAACCTCACAGGTCCATTTTCATAAATTTCTCAAGTCCCTAGAGCAGAACAAATTCCTAGGAATATCCAATCTCCCAGAGACATGTTTACAGATACTGTAATGTGCCAGAAAAACACAGTTTTACCTTAAGTAATCCAGTTTTCATGCAACTGAGTATCAAGGAACTCTTCGTAGATAATTATTGTAAGTAAAGCATGCCTGAAGAAAAGATGCACTCCATCAGTCTATTCTGTTAACATCAGTAGATTTTGATATGCCTTTGTATTTATTTTGAATCAAAGCCCCCATATAGAGCTAGAAGGAGGTTGCAAGGAGAAACTTCAAAAGTGTCTCTGTTTTGCTCTCTTATTAAAGCCCTCTTTGTGGTAAGAAATATTTTTGTCATTTGGTCACTGTGAATTTCAAAAGGACCTCCTATGATAGAATAGTCATTCCCCAAAGATCTTTGATCTACTATGGGGAATGTCATTGTTCCCAAAGAAGATAATAAAAGCAGCAAGAAAATAATAAACATTCTCTATAGCATATCACAGTTTTAATTGACTATGGACACTGAAATGGATGTTTTAATAAAGCCACATGATATCAAGGATATATTCAAGATTTGGGCTACAAACATAAATGAAGTGTGGTAATTTGAAAAAACAAGCTTTTAAACTGTAGATAGTAATTACACTTTAATGTGAATTTGGAGCAAAGTTGAACAAAAATTACTTAGAAAAATATTTTGCTTAGATTATTTTCATATAGGTTCTTTTAAAAAACAATTTCTTTTTATAATTATGTGGTCAAAGATGACACACCAAATTGCAAAAATAAATATTATTTTTATCAAAATTTTACATGTACCCCAAAACATTTTTTGAGTATTTATAAAACTAATAATGAACAGCAGGAGTTGCTGCCCCACTCCTTCCTACTCATCCTTCCCACTCTGTAGAGGAAACCTCCAAGTTTTGTTCAGTTTTAGCTACTTCTGGTGTTTTCCAAATTTTTTTTTTTTTTAAAGATTTTTATTGGGTAATTGCGGGGATGGGAACAGTGCTGGGGAATTGGGGGA
>NW_017732325.1:19320-55529 GCF_001890085.2 Hipposideros armiger | reverse complement strand
GTAGAGGGCAGTGTCACTGGCCCTCATATGTGGGATCCGAACCGGGGCCCTCTGGCATCCCAAGCGAGTTCTTAACCATCGCGCCACTCGGCCGGCCCTTTTCCAAATATTTTTAATAACATGTTTACACTGCTTTCACCTGATTTTTCAGATACTGATATTATCTATTGAAAGACTAATATGGAAGATGGGAATTAGCTAATACACATTATCTCACACAAAGTTACCCTTCCCTCCCAATATATTAATAGTTTTAACATATTATAACTAAATCCTTATTCTGTATTATCATTAACATAACCATGCATGTAAATAGGTTGTTTTTTTTCCCCTGGTTCCAGAGATACTCTGACTTCATTCAATATGCGTACTTGCTCTGAATCACGTTATTTTTTTGTTCAGTACTGCACCAAATCACTTATATATCTATTGGTTATATATGCACATATATCTTAAAAAATATATACGTATAAATTATCTTAGAGAAGAAAATTTGACTGTGATCTAGTTGCCTCTGCTCCAAATGATTTTTCCTTCTGATTTAGCTACAAAACGTGAAATATAAGTAACATACATAGAATTACCATTGTGTTTAGATTTTAAATTTTTTATTTGGAATTTTTTTAATATCACCACTTACAACCAATCTTAAAACCTATGTAAAAATTTCCATTATTGGCAGCTGAAAAGCAGTACTTTTTGAAATGATTAACAGAATAGAAAGCCTACCAAATTCCTTGCCTCCTCGTATAGTGATATGCTTTTTTCCTTGAACTCTGAGAATGACACCAGTCTTGGCATTGATTTTTGTTGCTGTCTTTGGATAAGCATATTGACAGCTACAAAAGTCCAAGCTTGTCATATTGGCTTTGCATCTATCTTTTGCATTTTATTTTAAGCTAACAGTTTAGAGAATTCAAAGGTTTTATTCTCTCTATTTACGTCATAATTTCTCCCCCAAAGTGCAATGTCTTAATAAAGGAAATAGTCTAGCACTTCTGTTTTGCTTTTAGTAAAATAACAAACAACACCAAACTCTAGTGTCTTTACAGGGATGTTTTGTGTATATCCTTGGTAGTTTTAGAATTTAATATAGATATCTATAGTTTATTGCACTTCATTTCAAAAAGCCACTGATTTATATAATTTGGAATAGCCACTGACTTAATAAAGAGGACTTAATTCCTCTCTCAAAGAAAAACTAATTCTTTATTCAAGATTTACTGTCTCCTAAACTCCATTCAGAAATTTGGCAGATTGGATGGCCCTTGACATTTTGTTGAACACCTGACCATTTCAATCATAGTTTGGATTTCAAACAACTATTTGGGATGTTCTAGGTTTTAAATCATATCCAAATCTCAACTCTAAAAATGTCCTTTACTTGGCACTAAAGAACATTTTTCCACTATTTTTTTTTTTTGCTTTTTTATAGTCATACTTAATGCTAAAGAGATTAATTTTCTCAGGAGTGTGGATATTTTGAGTTGTTGATGTAATATTTTTAATTTGAATTTGCCAAGAACTTTTCTCACAAAGTAAGTTTCAGTAAAAGAAAGTTAAAATGCAACTTAAAAATAAAACATATAAACAATATATCTATATTTTTTATTAAGGAAAATCAGAAAATTTGCAAAATTATTTAAACAATATTTATCTGGAAATTATCTTAGTGAGATTTTATGAGCTCTAAAAATGATAAGGTATAGCTCCAAGTATCAAAAATTGGAAACAAAGGCTGTCAACTATGGGTTTTAACTAATACATAGCTAAATACATTTTTAATATGCTAAATAAAATGTAAGAAAATTTGGATAACATAATAATTTATTTTCAAATGGAGCTTTTTATTTTAAGAAAAAGAAAAGGTTGGATGTAAAAAGTCTTTACATAATGGCATTATTCTATGACAAAAGCATGCCTAGAAAGAATCCAGCTCCATTAAAGAATCAGTTGGTAAGAAATACTGCTTATCTGCTTCTTTCTAATCTGCACACCAGAATCCTAAGTGTAATAGCAAGCTACCTTCCTCTTAGCCTGCATACCTACTTCTAGAATGTTGAGAGGGATTCTTTTACTATGGACTTTAGAATTGGAAACATTAATTTGTTGAATATAACTAAACTCATATGATGATTTTTAAATGATATGTACTTTTCAATTTTTAACAAATTTTCTTTAAATATAATTATGAATGTTTTTATAAATCATAAATTATACATATGGTAGTGGTAGATCATCATTTTCTCATCATAAAGGTTTAGAAAAACATTTTTTAAATAACTGTAAAAATATTATTTAAATTTTTCTGTCATTTCCAGCTTGTTCTCTGTGTGTCCCCAACTATTGTTGTCTAAACCCAATCTGCCCTGGCATATTAATTCTTTGTGTCAAGGAATATGTAAGTATTTGTATTAAAATATCAATCTCAGTTTTACATAATTTATTCAAAGTTCATTTTAAGTACATTTTATTTATCAATTTTATTTCAAACAAAGTTTATCTTTCCAATATGTTTTGGAAAATGCCAACCAGAAATTGCTCATTATACTCAAAATGTCCTCTATCCGTTTCTGCAGACCATTCAGCATTCTTTTTATACTTTCCCAATATCTCTCTATAATATCAATATTCTGCCCTTTACATCCTGCATTTGAAGACTCAGTAGTGATGCGATAATGTTCAGTTGTTTTTCTTGGGACTAGTGCCTTACAGATAAAACCAAGATTTTGGAGAGAAGAATAGTAATTTACCTATACAGGAGATGAATCTGTAACTTTACCAGCATTTTACTTTTTAACAAAATGACACTTCCAACCATAGAAAAAAGATCCATTTAAAAATGATTTAATTTAAAGAACTTGGAAAAACATATCTTATTACAGGTCAAACTATCTTTCGAAATAGATGGCCTTCTCTAATGGATATTGTTATATTTTAAATTGTTAAGTTAGACACTTGAATGATAAACACTTCAGGGAATTGCTTAGAACATATAATGTAAGATGCAAGTCAGTGTGTCTTTGATTTTCTCAATTTTGTACCTAAAAGACGAAGGATAAATAAATAGATCTTAAGAAAGGAGTTTTCTGTGGACATGAAAAACTGTCCTAAGCTACCCACATTGTAAATGTACTGCAAGTCAGAGTGAAATGTGTCTACAAGAACAGTAAAATACTGTAGACCCTTACTTTATTAGGCAATGACTTTGTCAGTAGTGGGGTGATACACTCTGTGTTACACCAATGAGTCTGCAAAAGAAAAGAAACAAAGCAAAACAATCAAACAAATGAACCCGATCACTCCAGTTCAACAATTGTGGTGATCAGTCAGAAAATGATATTTACTTCAACTGTGACCTTTTCCTATTCTCACAAAAATTTGTACTACTAGTATACTCTTAAAGATTTCTAATACTCTATCATTAAGCCATCTGGGAAAGAAACCTCTTGAAGCTTGTCAACAGCCTGCATTTTGACTGTTTTCAAATTCCTCTAGAAAGGAGAAAAGGTGGACGTTAGAAATGCGGCCATTAGTGTGCATCTCTTTGGGTCTAAGGGAGACCAGGGGATTGTTATCATATAGATTCCTCTTTGCTTGTCTTACTTTTGTATTCTGACCTGAGTAAACAGTGACATTAGGCTAAATATAAACTCCTGTGAAACACTGCTAACTATTTAAGTACACTGTGAAACATATGGGAGATTCAAAATCAGTAGGTAGCTCTTTAAAATGGACTAAGAAAGCCCTGGCACATATCCCCAGGTGACCCCTTGAATTATTAAGCACAATTGTGCCATGTAGCATTTATGACCTCAACAAATGTAGTGACAGAAACACACCTTAGTATCATTGTATAATTCCTTTAAAAAAATCAATTCTCAAAAAAAATTGACTGAAAAGCAGGAATACCTACATTAATACTCAGATTTTTTTTCTCCCTTTTCTCTTGGTCTCCTGGGGTTAGTTAAAGCAAGCCTTGGCACATCACTTATTTAACTTAGCAGGACTGATTCTTCCTGCTGAACCTGGAATGGCATATAAAAAATAAAGAACAAGCAAATCTAATGATGTAATTCAGGGTATCATTGGTAGCCTATCCTCAAGCCTGACCTTATCACTTGGGGATTAAAAATAAAACAAACATGATAACAAAATCAAAACAATGTTTATGTTTACCAATCCCCAAAATTTAATTCTTATAAATAATAATCCATCATCACAAATAGAAAATTGTGTGATCAAAATAATTTGTGTAAAGGTATGATTTGTGCAGCAATGATTAGGGTATAAATAACAACATTTTAATGTGTGTAAAGAATTTTACTTCAAAGAAGAAGCTATATTTAAACAACAGGCTTAACATGACTGTATACTTTGTAAAACAAGCTTTTGTCTTTTCTCTTATGGAAAGATGTATGTCCTTAGTTATTTCTGTTAGAATATTACAGGTACACTGGCTCTTACACTTTCCATGTTCCTGATAAGCATTCAGTGGAGCTAGGCTGGAAGCTCATTTAGAACAAAGACCAAGTCTGCTTTGCTCAATGAAGTGACTCCAGTCCTAGCACTGGGGCTAGGATAGTTAAGGTGCTCAAAAATGTTGAATGGTTTTGTTAAATTAATTGAATGACTACAGAATCAATGCCAAGTAATGATACTCCCTGAGCAGAGCTTTTTGTAAAGCAGTGGATCTCAAAATGATTCACCAAATATGCAAATGGGCATGAACTGAAAACTTATTTTTGTTTTTTTTATAGAAGAAATTTAATGTTTTTCATCCATACAGGCCAATATTTCTAAAGCAAATGTAAAGGGAACATGCATGGTATTATCAGCACTATACAACATTATTTTAGAAAATTTAGGAACAGAGGAAAAGCATCCATAATTTTGCCACCACAATTTAACAGATATTGTTTTTATATATTTTCTTCTAGGCATTTGTGTTTTTTATATTCTTGTAGTCATGTAAAATGGTATATACTTTTTTTAAAATCATTATTAGTTTCAGGTATACAAAACAATCTAAATGCAGAGCTATTCAAAATAGCCAAGGTACAGAAACAACCGAAATGGCCATCAATAGATGATGGAATAAATAAATTGTGGTACATTTATACAATGGAGTATTACCCTGACATAAAAAAAGAACAAAATCTTACCATTTGCAACAACACGGAAACTCCTGAAAAATACAAATTCTCAAACTCTGTGACAGGCCTTTAAATCAGAAACTATTGGGGTGGGCCCAGCAATCTGTATTTACAAAGCCCTCCAGGTTATACACCTGAAACTAATATAAAATAATGTTGAATGTAAACTGTAACTAAAAAACCAAAACTAATTTTAAAGAGCCCTCCAGGTGATTCTAATTTGTGCTAAAATTAAGAATCAGCAATGTAAAGTATCTTCCAATACGCTGTACACAGTGACATCAAAGGTTTTTAGAATTGTTAAGAATGTCTCAGCAGTCTATTCTATGGACAGATTGTGCATAATTTTAATTTCTCAAGAATGTTTCTACTTCTCAAGGATTTCTTCATTTTAGCTAAAGGAACAATTCTGTATTCATGTGTAGTAAAATGTCTGTTTTGTGTAGGAAGGCTGACTCACTTTGAGTTACTGGTACAAATCTTGAGACAAGGACTTGAGTGCAGATGGTTTATTAGGGTGGTGATCCCCAAAAGCATGAGCCTGAAAGAGGGTGAAGGGAAAAGCCAGTCAAGAATGTGTAGCCAAGAATGGAGGACAAATGTGGGCAAAGGAAGCTCAACCCTGCTGGAAACCTTCTGAGAAACTGTGGAATGTACCTCAGAACCACCCCACTGAAGGGTGAAGATAGTAGAGCATTTATGCACTTCCTCCCATTCTCATTGGCGAGATGATGTTAACATATGAGTGATGCTAACACACCCCCACTTCTAGATTATGTTTGCGTGTGGCCCAATAACCTGGACAAAGCCTTCAGACAGAGAAGATAAAAGACACAAGCTCTTGAGGTGGAAACTCTTTATACCTGCAGCTGCAGGCCATTTCACATGGGCTGAGGGGCTGAGGGGCAAAGCAACCCTACAACATGCTCGTTTTCATCCAGTTCACATACTGATTTAATGTCTATTATGAGTCGTGTCCAGAGTTAGTTGTTGGGAATATAAAAATAGAAAAAATATCACACCCTCCTCATGAAGGTTTCAGTATGGTAGAGAATGTAGATAAATACAAAGATAAATAAAATATACTTAGATATATTCAGTGATGGTGCTATATATATCCCCTTTTCTAAGGAATTTGTGGTGGGAGAGGATGCAGTAATCACAGAATACTTCTTAGAGGTGATGATGATAATCATGCCGAAGGGGAGTCCTAAAAGATATTTAGAGGCCTGAGGAGGGGGAGAGGGGGACTTGGGGACAGAAGTCAGAATGATTAAGATGTGACTAGCAGTGCAAAAAAAGAGAAAGCAATCATAGGCAGTATTTGAGAAGACTGCAAAAGTCAGTTGGGAGATCATCTGTTGGGTGGAGTCCCATAGGTGGTAAATGGAGAGATACGGAAGGCACCAGAGTCTGTGGATAACAGATGCTGCAGAGTTCCTTAGGAGGAAACACAAAAGGGACCCAGAGCTCTACTGAAATGATTAGTCCCCTTTTTGGAGGAATAGTGCCTATTTTACCATGAACAGAGGGAAAGAATGAAGTTGAGAAGGCATGCATTCATTTATAAAATAGGGAACATAATAGCAAATACCTTCAAAGGGTTGTTACGAGGACTAAATGAACTAAAATGTTTACCATTGTTCCTCGTAGGTAATACACACCCCCTAGATGTTATCTAATATCATACAAATAAGGATTGTTTTTTGCTTTGCTTTTGATTTTAGAGGGGACGTGATTTGAGGACTTGAAATCATTTCTGCCTGTTGATTTTCATTCATTATTTGTTGAAATAGGAAATAAAGTTGTTTGTGGAATTTGTTAGTAAAATGGGCTTGTGGAGATGGTTCAAGATTGAATGTCACTGCCATGGAAAATGAGTGGGAAACAGATAAAAGAACTGATGGTTAGAAGTAAGTATCCAGTAAAGGTTGGAAGCTATGATTTTGCAGTGACACTAAACCACGCGGTTGTATGACTATTTCTAGGAAAGGTGGGACAGTATATTATAAGACACATAAATGACATTCAGAGTAACTCTAGTCATTTTGTAGAAATTGTGCAATTATAAACACTGTCAGATAAGCATACATGTAAGTTGAAAAATTAAGACTTTAAAAATTATTAGTAGGTTTAAGATCAACGAAAACTCTCAAATGTGTCAGATGACAGAATATTCTTATATTATGTGATCATAGCACAGGTTCTTTGTCACACTCTGTAATTCTGTTCTACAAATGACATTTTGTTTGAGCAGTTAGCAGTTGGTGCCTCACTTTCAACTGATATTTTGTTACTAAACACAGTTCTAACACCATAAGGTGATTTGTCAGTGGTAAGAAAAAGATGGTTTATATTTTACTATAGTGAAATAGCACAGACGGGAGAGTCAATTGCTTGGAATTCTGGGAATTGTCCAAGCTGTTAAGTCAAACACCATTGAAAATATTTTTTTCAGTAGGCCGCAAGTTATTATTATTATTATTATTGTTATTATCATTATTTTAAGATTTTATTGGGTAATTGGGGGAGGGGAACAGCATTGGGGAATTGGTGAAGGGGAACAGACAAGTTGCTGTCCTTTTGTTATTCAGTCCAGTTGTGGAGGACATCGCTTCACTGGCCCATATTGGTATTATCATTGGGCTCTTCCAGGGTGAGGCAGTTGCTCACCAGCCATTGGACAGCCACTCACGGCGGCTCATGGCAGTTCACTGCAGCTGCTGGCCACTCACGCTGGCTGCCAGCCACTCACGGTAGCTTACGGCAGCCCACTATAACAGGGGCTGCAGCCTTTGTCGTTGCTGGTGACTCATGGCAGCCCAGTTCCAGGTCAAGCTGTTGTTCACCATCTTAGCTGTAGAGGGTGCAGTGTCACTGGCCCATGTGGGATCCCAATCAGGGCCCTGCTGCTCAGAGTTGGCATCCCAAGCCAACTCTTAACCAACACGCCATTTGGCTGGCCCAGGTATTATTTTTTTAATGGAAGAAACTATAAAAGAAATTTAGAAATCCCAGAAAACTTTCAGGTCTTGTTTTGATTCTGTAAAAAGTTCAAGGATAATATCTTCAATGAGCTTAAATACCTTGAGAATGAACCAGCACAAGTACTTTAGGAGTACAGCCATAGAAGTTCACATTTTGGCATTCTTTATTTTTCTTTTGGATACTTTGTGTATCAAAACTAATAAGAGCTTTTGAATACTTTATCCTCCTGGGAAGTCTTTTGATTCTAGAATCATCAACATTTTATACCACTATTGATATTTTAGAAAGCAGAGTCTCAGTGAAATATTGGGAAAGCCCAGAGATAAAAGAAATACTGAACTAAGAATGTCTTTTAATGAGTAATAATCAGCTTTCATCATGGCTTCATCAAAGATGAGCTATTTATAACCCAGAATATGGACAAGTTATACAAAGAACAGTAGTAAACGGATTAACATACTAGCTGCAGAAACTAGATGCTAATTGCTTTATTGCTAAAATACCTTAGAATCACTATCTATTTTCTCTTCTAGAAGCTCTTAGCCCTTTGTCCTATGGTGATAATCAAAAGTTTTGCATTGATGAGATAGCAGGGGCTGATAACTATTTCTCTGGTTAAGCATCAGCTGCGCACTTTTCATGCATATATACATGTTTAATAAGTTAATCAGTACAGTTTAATAAGTTAATAAGTGGCTCACATTCTGAAAACAACATGGAAACTAAGACTCACTATAAAATAAGAGCAAATTTTCTTATACCATTTCAAGACAAACCGTCATGGAATTGAATGGTGGATGAAATCACCTGCATTTCTCAATTCCTTTATTGGCTCATTTTCTTTCTATCGTAGAAGTGTATAGCAGACACAAATAAGTTATACAATAGAGTTTAATTACATAGAATTCCAGTGAATACCACACAATGTTCCACAGTATTCAGTTTCACTGTAATTGTTTTAAATTTGAGAAAGCATAATAGTTTATGAAACTTGAAGGAAGAGGGCCATGAGAATATTATGTGGGAAAAATGTTTAGTAGTTATTGATTCTGGGTCCCATCCCTGGCTTTATGATTTGGGTGAGTTACTTCAGTTTCTTTATATATAAGGTAGACACAAATATAGCACTTATGTAGTAAGATTATCATGAGTATTATATATATATATATATATATATATATATATATATATATATATAAAATCTCAGCACTTAGTACCTGGCACATAGTAAGCACTCAGTAAATATTAGCTTTTATTATTCTTACCAATACACTGTAGATTGAATCAAGAGACATTTACTGAATTAAAAAAATGCACTCATAATCATTTATGAGTACTGTCAAAGATACTGCAGCAATCGAGTAAAGAGCATTAACAGAAAAAAAGAGTAGCATTTTTAAATGCTTACAATGTTACAGGCACTTTAGATGCATTCATTCATTTAATCCTCCTGTACACCTGTGAGAAAAGCATTATTCAGGTAATCGGGGAACTGAGACTCAGAGTAAGCAACATATGTGACCGTCAATAGGAGATTTGGCCTTTGAATATAAGGCCAGCTATTCAAATTTTATGTTCTTTCTCTAACACCACGTAGCCTCCAAATACTGAGGTATTTGATTTTGGAGATTTTGAATATGCTATTTCTATACTTCATTACCACATAAATAATGAAGATCTCCTCAGTTGAGAAAATGTGTCATTTTCTGGTTATTTATTTATTTACTTATTTTTAAATAGAATTCCATCCAATGACTTCCTTTCAATACAAGTTTATCAAATGCTTTAGTCCTAGGTGAAGAAGGGATATATATACAGATGTACAAACATTTGTTGGGGGCTGTATAGTCACTTTTTCTCTACAAACAACATTTAGTAAAAATTCACCTGTGCCTGGCAATAAGTTTTACTAAAACCCTATATATGTCACTGATTATTTTAAGAGTACAGATTAGTGATCAAAATGAAATCATTTTTCTATAAAGCTTATATCCTAATATACAAAAAGAAACAGTGTGTGTGTGTGTGTGTGTGTGTGTGTGTGTGTGTGATGTGGATCAGAGCACCGGGAAAGCAAGGATGGCTGATCACAGAAGTCACGCCTAATGGAGTGACACTTACGCAGAGACCTAAATGAAATGAAGCAGGGGGCTCTGTGCCTGTCCCAGGTGGAAGAGGAATTCAGAATGCAAAGCAAAGGCAGAGGTGGGACTTACTGGAGGACCAGCATGAAAGCCAATCCAGCAATGGAAGCAGAGGGAAGATGGGAGGTGGAAAACACAACACGACCCTCAAGCCAGTTACATGACTGCACACAGTTTCATTAAGGCTGGAATGAAGGTTTGTTCTGTGTGTTAGACGAGCCTAAGCGTTGGGACAATACTGCTGGGGGTTAGAGAGGCAGGAGTGGGAAAAGATGTGACATTTGCTTCGGTCTTTAAATGTTGAGAAACACTTTGCCAAGGAGAGAGGATAGAGAGGAGATCAAATGGAACAAAGCAAAAGCATAAAAGTGCACAGTTGTGAAGGGCCTGTATGCTGCATTTTGATGTGATCAGCAGACTCCTCTATAAAAAGCTTTTTCTTTTTTTTTTTGCTATATTTGCTATAAGATAGCAAGCAAGCCTATTTCATAAATCCTAGCAACTAAGTGCTAGTGTGTCCCCAAATCATGCTGTTAAGCCCTGATCAAAATTCAAGTAAGAGCTCATATTTATCTGTCTGTTATACTTACAAATGAATTTACTCTTCCAAGTGTTATTTACCTATTAAAAAATAAAATGCATAATTAAAAAAATAACTTTTTGTTGTACAAAAAGTTAACATATTAGAATATGGTAAAACAGGCAAGGCGTGGAATGAGTGATCTTTCAACAAGCACTGTTTTTCCTAATTGCTTTGGGATAATACACCTTTATTCACTACAGCAGGCATCTAAAAGAACCCAAAGGCAAGCAGAAACTCACCAAGAATTAAAACAGTGACACAGGGTTCCCCTGCAATGGAAATAATTGTCAAATTTGCATTTATATCCTCATCAGACAAAGTATTGCAACCCTGAATTCACTTTTAATCACCGTTCAATCTCCGTTCAATAACGTAGGATGCAGGAAGGGGGGGTCCATGCCGTGTGATGAACATAGATTCTCCATTTGCTTGTATTAGCGCCCATCTTTACACATTAAGAAGCATAGCAGGTTGCATACTGTTGGCCAAATCTCAGCGGTGGCATATTTCCATCTTCCACGGGGTGTGGGAAGACCCAACAGCACAGCAGTAACAACAATTCTAGCATATCCGTTTATGAAATGACTTTGGCAGTAGTGGCAAGAGGATTTGGATAAAAGCGTATGTGTGGTCTTCCAGCTGGAAGATCAGAGCAGAGATTCTAAAGCAAAAAGCACAGAGTGTGATGGCAGATAGTGGCTGCTTGGATAAGAAGAGAAGAGAGTTGGGGATCCATGCTGAGCTCAAGGGGAAATGCAAACAAGGCAGTTGTTTCACAATATCCCTGCTGCTGCCCAATATCAGCGTGAGGGGTTACTGGCGCCATCTGCTGGATACACTCGGGATTTAAAAAGGGAATCTATACGGATAAAACGTGTTTCTCCTTATACTGTGGCTTCAGCTCTTCTATGGAGAAGAAAAATGAAAACAACAAGCTAAACAACAAAAACGCTCAGTCAATGGAAATGAATCCCAGATCACATGATCTTCACTTAGGAAGGCTGGAGCATTGTATCATCACTCTGCATTTCAGAGATTTGTATAATATTTAATTGCATTAGCTATTTTAGCAGAACTCTGCGGTAGTCCAGTTTAGCCAAATAGGACACTCAAACAACTGGGTGTAGAGTTGGCACTGTAAATCTATGAATCCGTTGCTAAAAATCTATGTATTATAAGCTTTGTACGGGATATACTCCCTTTCTGTACTTGATTGGAGAAGAGTACAGTGGTTTTGTTGTGCTTTGATTTATGTTGTTTTATTAGAAAGAAGAGAGAAAAGAGTAAAAGGAAAGAAGATCAAGTATCAATCTTTGGTCAGAACTATTACATATGCATTTGGGTTTTTACATAACATATGGTAACTAAACTTTTGCTTTTGTATTTGTCTTCGTTTTGTGGACAGTTTCCTCTGTTAGTCGCACTTTGTAGGATTATTGTAAGACTATGATTGTAAAGTTCCAGAACTACTCGTGATGCTTCAATTAGATGTTAGAACTTTTAGAAATGTGTGGCTAAATTAACATTGATTCTATTCTACATTTCTTAAAAAGTACTAATGTCAGGAGATTTGTCATAGGAGAAATGATCATGATCAAATACATTTGGAATATGCTACATCTCAAGTATCTTCTTCTGGAGCTCCATGAAACACATTTATTAAAATGAGGAGTGGATGTTTATGGAGAATTTACAATGCGCCAACATCACATTTAATCTTCCTTGTGATTCTGTTATGTGGGCACTGTCATTACTCTAGCAACAAGTGAGGAAACTGACGCTTACAGGGTTGGTAATTTGTTCAAAGTCATATTGTAAGAACACAGATGCATGGGCTCTCAGACTATAGAGCTCATGCTCATAAGTCAGAAGCCCTATGTCCCAAACTAATACATGAAATAATATTACATATTAATGTTACTTTTATGCTAATTATATTTTGATATTGATGGTAATCTGTTAAAGCTTTGAAGAGTAATGCAGTACTGACATCTATTTGACTTTGTCTAACCTGAAACTTTTAAATCCAATATTTGGCTACAGAATGCTTACAAATTTTAGTAGAGGAGTGTCCCAAAGAATACAGTTGTAAATATGCTACCATGAGCTATAGTGTTGCTATAGACAAGGAGCCTGAAGGGAGTAGCCTTTCACATTTCTCTGGCCACTCACTTCAGAATACCTGCTGGTGTCCTTCCCAAGGTATGACTCACAGGTTTCCACCTGGTGGTTTGGAATGAGCAAGGGAAGGAAGCAAGCACCTGATATCATTGCTCCTGCAGGTGCACGGAGCCCTGGAACCCCTTGCAGAAAGGTGTACTATTTACTACACCCTGCAAAGGGAGCACGCTTCATGTAGTTAAGCCACAGGTTGAGCGAGAAGCAGCATGTTGCTGTTATGGTTTAGTCAATTAAATTGTCCTCTGTGCTCGCAGGAACTGTTCCACATTTATTACCAGTGAGATACACGCTCTGGCAGTTTCTTTGCTTTGGATTGTCTTATATTTAGCACATCTGAAGATTTGAGAACAAATGATGGAAGACATGATGATAAATTGTCAGGCTTTTCTGAAGATTCAGAAGTTCTAAAGTTCCTGCCAGTGACAGATGGTCTGTCCTTACTCATCACTTGTCTTCCTGACAGTGCTTGATTTTTTTCTCCCTTTTTGTGCTCAATTCCCTTAAAGTAAGCTCAGTTTCTCGGGAGGTGGGTAGTCAGTTTGTGTAACTACGTTACTATATATCGATGTGGTACCAATTCTGTGACCATGCACCACACTCCATGTACATTACTAGAGCACACACATATAATAAGAGAGAAGATGGGATGAGAGAGGGAGAAACACATTACCAAGGAAAACCCATACTTCCTTTCTTTCTCTTGTTTTGATAACCAAACACACTAGAGTTTTTACTGGAGAGTATTTTCTCTTACTGACTTGTTACTTTCTTTCGATAGCCCGAGCATAATGTGATCTTTTGGGCAGTGTTTCTTATTATGAAAAATACATATATTAGGACCATCAATATTTCATAGAAACCTAAATTTCTTTTTGAAATTTCTTTTGAAACTAAAAAGTACAATTATTGTTTACTATCTTGCTAGTCATTTATAAGAATCCACAGAATGAGACCCAACAACTATAACAATGAGGTGCTTAGATATAAAATAGTTATCACTGAAAAAAAGGAAAATTTCTAATTGCTTAATCCCATTCTTTGGCTCCGAATGTGTTTACTGCTGAAATAGGAGATGTCTGACTTAGTAAGGAAGATGAGGAAAGGAAACAATTTCCCCTTTTTGAGTTCTAACATAACTGTGGAAGTAAATACATGGTTTAAAAAATTTGGGGGTGTTTTACAATCACTTCTTAATCCTTTATCCAGAAGTAATTTAATTCTTCAAGTTAGTAATACCACAGTTATATATTATAGCATTACTTAGGCTGATGTGTATCAAGTGCAAAGGGATTAAAATTACTAAAACATATAAAAATGATCAGATGAATTGATTTGGCATTTACCATAGTTGGCCTTTGTTATCTATACAAGTAGCTGAGAATTCCTTGTTTATGTAAATAAGTCTCTCATGAATGTTCATTATATTAGTTCAATAAGATAAGATGTGAAAAGAATAAACATTTTGCCCTTTCATATTTTCTCTTTTAACTCTAATGTAATTTTACATCTCTGATAGATATATATATATATATGTGTGTGTGTGTGTGTGTGTGTGTGTATTTGTATTTATATAATATATAACCAGTAGTACATTTTATATACAGCGGGTGCCAAAAAAATGTATGCACATTCTAAGCATGGAAAAAAACTGTATTAAAATTGTAATACAATGAAAGAAGCTAGCATTCATTTGATTATATATATATATTATATATATTATATATATAATATGTATTATATATAATATATATAAAATCTCAAATGCACTCCTATACCTATATTAGTCATTTAAGTGAAAGAACTCAAAACCTACTGGGTTTCCAAGGTGTAAGCTATTGAACTTCCTGTCATCTTTTTATGACCTTCACTAAATGCTCCTTTCATTACAGATACCAGTTACCTTTTTAATTAGTGGCTTTTTCACATTGCTCACTTTTGGTAACATTCAATTATAAAAAATCAGAAAACTCATGTCAACTCATTATGCATAAAGGTGTTAACCTAGACCTAAGGAAATTATATTTCTCTTTTAGTGAACTGTTTCTTAGATAATGAATAGAAGCATTACATTTCTGTATACAACATAGCAATAAAAAACCTTCAGAGCTTCTTATAACATAGTGTCAGACTCACATGTGGATGTTAGTTAAGTATACATGTATATTTTGGTATATAATTAAAGGGATTTGAGATCTAACTTTCATTTTAAGTACCTTTATACTCTACTTTGCCTTCTTTTCCCAAAGAAAAATGGACTTGGAAAAAAAGTCCTGAATCTTCAGTATTCATGAAAAGGCCAACATATATTTCATGGGTTTTTCAATCACGCCTTTATAAATTCACATCATTTATAATTGCTTTAAGAGTATGTTTATTGAAATTTATTAAGCTGAGAAAATGCATATCTGCGATGAATAGAAAGAATTGCATTAGGTAAGATAGGCTAAATTATTCTAAAAAGTACGCCCAAAATACAATAATGCTTCAACAGAACAGAGGGTTATTTCAGGGTTAGTGCAATACCACATCAGGGAGTAGTGGAGTGGGGTCTGTTCCATGAACTTGAGCTATTGTGATAAGTGATTTATTTCTTTACTGCAGTAATGTGCTAATAATTTTTTCCTTGTTTCAAATTTATACTGGTAGATGTCTCATAATTTAGTACTCATGAGCAAAACCAAAGACAAAAGTGAGAGGTTATTTCTTTGCCCACCTTCAGAAAAGAATGGTGGTAGAGTGAGTAGAATCACAGCCTTTGATGAGATACTTGCATTTCTCTCTTACTAAAACAAAAGATTGAACCTGCACGTTTATTTCCAGACAGTGTGAAAGATGAGTAACTTTTCTGGTCCAGACAAGTTATCAATCAGTTTCAATTGTAACTCTTACTTTCTACTTATTTCATAAATGCTGTTGTATAAGACAACTTTTCATTTAAATTCTACAAATTAATTCAGAGCTCTTCTAGCCTGAATTTTGCTTAATCTGGTCACATGGTACAGATTATCTAAATGGAAAAAATTTTAACTAAATTGAGTCATCTCTTCCCTCAACTACTAATATTGTTTCACAAGTATTTTCAGTCTGTATCTTGGCTGTCACTTCTCTCATCTCTGAATTCTTCCTATTTTCATATTAGTCATTTTTTCCCCATCTATAACTGATATCTCTCCATTTTACCCAGAGAACTACTTTTGTTATATTTGAGTCTTTGGTTTATATTCCTTTAATTTCTTATGAAATTCCCATTTATTTTCTAATGTTTATTGCTAATAAATTACTGATGATTGTCACTAAGACAGCTAAAGAAAAAGAATCATAATATTGGAAATAAGGGCTGCAATTACTGGTATAGCGATTTTATCTTTTTAGCTAAAATTGAAAACTGCCTGCCATAGGTCATATTTTCTACATTATGTTACATGTGTAAGTAAGGTATGTGTATATTTCCAAAAAATCATAATAATGATATAATTTAGAATAGATAAGATAGCCTCACTTCTATGATAGTATATTAGCTGTACACCTTAGGAAGATCATAGGGACCAATATGATGTATATTGAAATCATGTAAAATTTATACCAAAATTAAAAAACAAACCAAAGATTTTACAAATAATTGTATACATTGAGAAAGCATTGGCTCACATAAGAAAAATATTTCCAATTGTATTTCTTGTGATTCACTACTTCTTTTGGTAGGTATCTCAGGAGAACAAAGAATAATCACCAAAATGCAACTCACACTTTATGACAATTCCTTGCTATTTATTAGAAAGCATCTTCATTTAAAACCCAATCTTTGGGTATTGTTGCTGAAAGTAACAAAATAATCTCTTAAAAAAACAGTCTCACCTATTATCTGCCTATGTGTCCCATGACATGAATCATTCAGAATATATTTTAGAATCTGTATGATGAGATTGGGTAAAATGGAAACTTTCATACAAAAGCTACCTTTATTACACACACACACACACACACACACACACACACACACACACACACACACACACATACATATATATGTGCGGCTTACTTTTTTGGCCCAAGCCAAGGATCATTTGGAATCAATTCATCCAAAGTTAGTCAGCCAAGATTGTTACATATATATTGTTTGCTTTTCCTTTTGCATAAGTTTTATTTCTTTTATTGTTACTAGCAATTTGGAAGCTATTGAAATTACCCACCCATAACTTAATGTTAATATAATGTTTATTGCTTTTAGTCTTTACATTCAGATAATTTAACAAATAGATCTCCTTAGAATACACACCCACAAAGCTTTCAGAATACAGAGCAGTTTACATTTTCAAATGATAGCAAGTATATACAAAGATAAGTATCAGAAGATAAGAATGTTAGGTTACAGCCAGATTGGGGATGGATGTGTGCCTAGGTATTTATTAGGTGGATAATAGAAAGCCATCAAAGTTTATTTGGAATAGGAAATGCAATTTGAACTCCACACTCAGTTAAGTTAGTATACATTATTATTATATTGTTTTAGTTGAAAACTATGTTTTTCTAGGTTTTTCATCAATTATATTTTCATACTTAATTAGCAAGTCTAAAATGCCTCTACACATCAAACACAAATGCTTGCTTCTTCAGTGTTTGCTAATGGTTTTCTAACTTCAAGTGAATAACAAAGACCTTTTTTAACATGTGATTCTTTTTTTTTGTTTTGTCATTTGCAAAGTATATCCATTTAGTTTGGTTTGTTTTCCATGATTAATGCTGACTGATAGCTGTTTTTCTTTTTTTTTTCCTACTCTAGGTTGTGGAGACTAATTTGGTTGCTTTTGATTGTCACTGGATCATTATAAATGAGGTAAAGCCAACTAAACCTTATTGTCTACTCTAGGTCCTGTTTTCATATGTATAGTCACACCATTTCCTTTGGCCTTGGGTTTCTAAGAGGAAACGGAACACAAAGTAAATGTTCTGCTTACTGAGTGGACGCTGTTAAATAAAAATAGAATAAGGAGGGTTTTTTTTTAATTATAAAGGGCTTTGTATGAATAAAATAAATGGAGAACGTCTTCCCCACTGAGTATCTTTTAGCCTTTTCCGTTGGAACACATTGCCTCCTCCTAGAGATGATCTTTATAAAAAGCACAGTTCTTCTTTGTAAGCAAAGTGAATTCTTCCCAGCAGAGTGCTTGTGTTCCATTTATATTTTAATGTTGTTTCTAGAACTTTTTATATCCACCCCCCCCCTTAAGGAGTTCAGCATATGAATATGAATAAACAAGTACAGATTTTTTTTTTCTTTTCATAAAGGAATACAACTGTTTAAAATCCATCAACTTGTCAAATTCCTGGTGAACGTTTTTTTTTTTTTGGACTTTTGTAAAGACAATAGTAAGATTAAAAATACATTACAATATGAGAGCCTTGTGAGATAAGATTTCCCTTAGCACCTGCCGGTCAGAAACGGAAAGGAGAATGAGCAAATCAGTCATGGACAGATAAGGAGATCACGGTACCTAAAAAACCTAGTATTCAATCATATCTATTACTTATGAATAAAATAATGTATCATTTATCAATAGATACTAAATATTGAATTATAGAATGGTGAGTTTTGCTTCAAGGAAAAAATAACATTTGGGGTAAAAATTCTGGTTTTATAGTCAGCAAGGTAGGTTCAACACTGGCTATAAAATTGGTTAATTGTATTATATTATATATATAATATAGTAATCCCATTCCTCAGATTTTTCCTTTTTACAGTAACATTTTTGTTTTACAAGATCATAATAAAAATTAAGTGAGATATCATCTAATACTGTTAACACAGTGCTTGACAAGTGACACTATATAAATAGTACTGCAGTAATGATCATGGTGCATTAAAGTTCAAAGGTCACTTTCTCACACATTATTTTGTTGAGTGCTAAACATCAGTTTATGAGGTACTGGGGGAAGGAGGTTCATAGAGGGTAAATGATTTGCCTCTCTTTACATTGAAAAATGAAAATGATTCCAAGTTTCAAGTTGTTTTTTCCTATACCAAGCGTCATTGATGGGATGACACTTTTTAGCTCAGTGAAAAGACACTGGAAACAGCTTGCAAGCCTGTTTGTGGTCAGCCAGCCTTTAGTTCTGCATGATTTGTCATTGTATTTCTTACTTCAAATCAAGATGTATTTTTCTGAGATCTCCACAGGTGAAGTGTATGTGTGAGATCTGCTTTTCAGTGAAGTTTTGAGACTTTCTAATTTTTCTGATACCTCTGAATTTCCATCTGGAATGACTAAACCCCAGGATAGAGGGAAGGGAAGGGGGAACTTAGCAAACTTTCAGGATAACATTTCAAATTAGAAATTTTTTATTTTCCTGCATGGAGTCTGAGGTTCAAAGAAATTAAACAGTTTGCCCAATATCACACAACTTTTATGTGGTGATAATGGGATTTAAAAGAGTCTTTTTCAATCTAAAGCTTTGGTTGTTTTTGCTTTGTATTCTTTTTTTATTTTTTTAAATAATTCTCCTTATAGATTATATTTTTAAAATTTCTGCCACCTCACCTTTATCTTATGGGAGCCATTTATCCTGTTTGGTTTTGTCTTTAGTTTATTTTCTAGAATAACTATTTTTTGAAATAGAGAATTCTAATTCCTTTTTCTTGTATCACACCCACCTTCTGATGGGGAATAGATAACACTGTTTTCTGAAGTAAAACAAGTTGGAGTCATTTTACTTGTTTGTGTCAATAGAGTTGGCAAGGAAAAGAAAAAGTGATTAATTTCCTACTTAGATACATGGATTAATCAAACCAATTGATGCTTATAATAGTTAAATTGAAATGCCCATTCCATTCTGTCCTTTGGTAAGTTTGCAAAAGGGGCCCCTGAATTAATTATTTTTCCATTACCAATTGAACTTCTAAAACTACACCTGAATTTTAAAAGTGTGAACCACGGGCCGTCTGAGTGGCACGTTGGTTAAGAGCTGGCTTGGGACACCAGCTCTGAGCAGCAGGGCCTCAGTTTGGATCCCACTTGGGGCCAGTGACACTGCCCTCTACAGCTAAGACGGTGAACAACAGCTCGACCTGGAGCTCGGCTGCTATGAGTCACTGGTGACAGCATAGGCTGCAGCCCCTGCTGCAGTGGGCTGCCATAAGCTACCATGTGTGGCCGGCAGCCAGCGTGAGCAGCCGGCAGCCGGTGTGAGCTGCCAAGAGCCACCGTGAATGGCTGTCCAGAGGCCGGTGACTGATCTGCCTCACCCGGCAAGAGCGCAATGATAATACCAATTTGGGCCAGTGAAGCAACGTCCTCCACAACTAGACTGAAGAACAAAAGGACAGCAACTTGTCTGTTCCCCTTTCCCCAATTCCTAGCGCTGTTCCCCTCCCCCAATTCCCCAATAAAATCTTTAAAAAAAAGTGTGAACCACATAGAGCTCCTCAGAGCACGAGTGATCATCTACCTACAGCTTAAGTGTCAATTTGTGCTGTAGAAGAAATTGTTCCTGCGTGTTATGTAGAGGGGGTCTGACTGAGTGGACTAGCCTGTATTTCATTGGTGATGAATATTGTGAAAAAAATAATAGCAGTTTCGATTTTACTATATTTTCATAAATGTTAAGACTCATTTTGTTGAACTTACTACATTTTATTTCATAAAATATTAGGAGGGCAAATGCTGTTATTAAATGGGTGTTCCATAGTTTGGGCCACTATTTTACAAATAAAACATCGACACAAACAAAGCAATCTAAGCAATAAATAACTCAATAAATTCTAGAAGTATAGAAGATAGATTAGAAGACCTCAATTTTTTTCTCCTTTACATTTATGTTTTTTACTGTAAGACATCATAACTATTTATAACTTCCCTTTATCATTACTGAAACCCTTATCTCTTTTTTACTCATAACCCTTTTTACTAGTCCTTGAATAGAGGTTTCATTTTGGGGGAGCAGGTTAGTACCACCTAGTTTTGGAAAAACCTGATGTTCATAGCCCACTCTGTATGTATTGATTATTTTTTTTATCTAAACTAGGTTAAGACTCAGATATCAGCATATTTTCTGTATTTTTACCCCTAAAAAAAAAATGGTCAGTATATCTGTAGTCAGGACTCTTACTTCCACATAATTCTGTTTAGCCACCTTGTGCTCTTTCAAATGTGCCTCAGAAAACTTGACTGTCACTACCTTCACTTCATTTACAGGCTTGTGTACATAAATTTATAATGGATGAATCATAATTTACCCTGGTTTCCATAAAAGAAGAAACATGGATTTCTCAAATTTTCTAGGAAGCTAATAAACTCTAAAAGTAACAACAGAAAAAACAAACAAACAAAAAAACACAACAAATGACCATTTTGACTGAACATGGAAAACATGAATCTGCTTAGTTTGGTTTGTGTAGCTACTATTTTATTGCTAATTTCAAACATGTATTTAATCTTACTGCATCAATAATTTTTTGAGAGAGAGACTATAAATCAAAGTTGGCATTGTGCATTGTGATACAAATTGATGGAGAAAGTTGAAAACAATATATTTTTTTTCATTTGCACTACGTGTGCTATAATAATGAGAGGCTGCTCTAGCTCATATGGTGTAATCAATCATATGTTAGTAGTTTGGTAATGATATTTATCTTCATCCTACAATTGGTGGCTCCAGCTTAGAAGAGCCTTTCCATGTAAGTATTGTCATTCCTTCAGGGTCCCGAAGCAGATATCCTAGCATGTTATTTAAGGTTTACAAAAGTTAGAAATTCAGATGGGAAGATACATACTTTTTAGAACTGCAAGACGTGCAATGCTGTATGCCCCTTTTATTCCCTGATGATACTGAACCTGACCTTTCGTGTCCTGACTTCTTATTTAAATACAATAGTTTCAGTCATTTTTTTCCGTTAATCACTACTGAGTCTTGCAGTCAAGGAGAAGTTGTTGTTGAGATTAAAAAAGCCAATATGTATAATGGATGTTTTCATTTTTTCTAATTTAGTGATTAATTCAACTGCTCAGTACTAATCTATCAAGTTGCCATGCACTGTCTTCCTGCTGGTATATAGCCTACAGTTGGTTTTGTTCCATATTTCAACATAATGTTTGTGTAATTATTTAACACTAATGTTAAATTTTATGGAAGCATCAAAGTATCATCTTTGCTAAAGCGTGAAGAATATAAACATATTAGCAAAAACAACAACAACAAAAAGCAATAATCTTTTGAAACTACACTACATAGTATACTGCTTACTATCATTGCTAAAATCTGTCTTATCGAGAATTCTTAAAATTATTATTATTTTTATTTTGTTTATTATTTTTAAAAATATTTTATTGGGGAATTGGGGGAGGGGAACAGCCAAGTTCTTGTCCTTCAGTCTTAGTTGTGGAGGGCGCAGCTAGCTCAGGTTTAAGTCCATTCTCCATCAGGCCGACTGTTGGCAGCTTGTGGCCGCTCAGCTCAGGTGCAACTCCCTGGCCCATGTGGGAATCGAACCATGCTCTTAACCAACTGAGCCACTCGGCTAGCCTGAAATTGTTAAAATTATTAAAGTTTCCAGTGTCTAGACTTCAAATTTATTTCAGTTGCCCATTTTCAGAAGGTAGTTTGGTGAAAGCTTGCTGTTCATTCATTCATTTCATGTTTTCTTTCTCAACATTTATTGAATACCTATTAAGCCAGAAATTTTGTTAGATGAAAAAAGGTAAAAGAATGGAAAAAGAAAAGAAGGACCCCATTCACTGGAATAGTTTCTGTGGTATATATAGGTTGCCATCTGTTCTCATGGATTTTGAGAGCCTTTCCTTCCCTAGAGTTCTATTAATTTATGCTTAAAGCTGATATCCTACAAAGGGAATTGATCCAATTTTCCTAAACTATTTGTTCTGGGAAGTGGCAGTTAGTTTCTGAATGGAGTTGTATGACTACCAGATATTTTAGCTTTCTTCTTCCTACACTTTTACACAGTTCAGGGTTTACCCTATTTTAAGTTATCATAGGCAAGGAAATATTTTTTTTTTGGATATATTGACTTTATTCTTAATAATTTTTTGTTATTCATGTAAATTATTTGAGGGCAAAAATGGCTGTACGCCTTGCTCCTAGAGAAGTAAATAGAGAAAAATTAGGCACACTAATACATATGTTTATTTTTATTGCAATATTAATTCTTATTTCATGAATATACTCATTCAAATAAATCATACAAAAAGACAGTTTTGTAATTCAACTTCTTTAAATGCTTTAAAACTCAGGAATTTTCTGTATCTCTCTAGAGATTAGCATATTTGGTGGGACTGGGGGCTTGGGAGAGTGAGTCATGACTACTTAGAAAAATCAGATGGTTTAAACATTATTAAAATTTGGAGAATTAAAACAATATTGATTCAAGTAGATTATACAATAGCTTCACATTTATTTTACTACAAAAGTTTACTTACGGATTTTTTTCATTTAAAAGCATCTCGTAATAGATTAAATACTCACTTGGCTCTCAGTGTTTATATAACATTACATCTACCACTCTTGAAATGCACTATTTGAAATGCAGAAGCTCTGTAAATATAAAATAGCTGCCTAATCAAGTTTTCATATTACTATCAAACTATTTTTGAAATCAGGTGTCAAAACTAAAAGTGCAAGAAAATTTTTTGAGACAGACTGTCTGTTAGCTTCCTCCAGAATGGCAGATTCTTTCCTCCCAGAAAATTACTTTCTTTTCCCTTCCTCAAATAATAATAGGCAAAATATATTCAATTCAAATTGACGTTTTCTCAGATATACTTTAGTTACTTAGACACCTGAGAACTTCAGATTTTGGAAGCTATAAAAAGTAACCCATCTCTTTTTATGGATTTAAAATAGTCCTGCTACAGAGTTTGGCTCATGGTAGAAGACTTTATCATTCCTTATAGAATCATCAAGCTATCAGATGCTGGAATGATATATCTTTATCGTTTTAATTTCTATCACTCATGAATATTAATTTAAATAATTTCTGTAAGGAAATGTGGACTTCTTGTATAGTTATTTCAGAGACTGTCTCATTTGATGAAATTTATAAAGTCGTACTGTAAATACAGAGTATTTTGAATGAAGAGCTTGGAATCTCCCTATTTCTTTCTTTATAATGTGAGAATAATGGTATCTAAATCTATACTGTTTTCAGCAGAAAATGAGATAATAGGTTATCTTAGTATTTTGCCTAACACATAGTAGGCACTTATAAATGTAAGTTTTTATTCTAATAAGATGATTGGTAGTTCATCAGGGCTGGAGCCAAGTAGAGATGGTTCCATCTGATAAAATGTTGATAAAACTTAGTATTGATAAAGAAAAAGAGACCACATGTATAACGCAGTATAGTTATATATGTCAATATTATGAAAAGAGTGGTATAATTTTTCATTGCTTTTAAATGAAAATGCCTGTCTGCATAGTATGGAACTTAAAAAACATGTAGAGATGCTGAATAGCAATATTAATTATTTTTAAAAGATTTCTGGTTCAGGTGAAGGCTAAAAATGGAGTTGACAGGACACTGTTTAATTCTGTTTTGTGAGTAGATGACAGAAAATTGAAAAGTGACCAACTTTTTGGTGGCCAGTGAAATGACACAGACTAAAAGAAAAAGATGGCCTTTTAAATTGAGAAAACCGTTTTTTTATGGTACATTAAGCATTAATCAGTCAGAAATCCAGGATATTTTACTGGGTATAGCTAATGACAGGTGTTATTTTATTTTCACAAAATGTATCTTTTATAAAGATCATAAATAAAGCATGAATTTTAAACCTAATATATGCTACAAAGAAGGACATGTGATTAGTCCAGTAAGGTAAACAAGAAAATTTACACCTTAGCCTTTTTATTTTTCATTATTCTACAATTCTATGTATCAAAGCTGAGCAATGCTCACTGCAATCCAAAATGTATCTTATGTCAAATCTCTTATTTCTATTGCCATAAGAATCTACTGAAACCAGTAATTTGTTCATTTCAAAGGCTTCCTTGGTTTAAAAGTTTCTAAATGAACGCTATAAAGCACACACTGCTCTAGTAAAGACTGTCTTAAAACAAAAATTTATTCTGGTCACTTTTATTCTGACTGTTTCCAATTAGAACAGATGTATGTTATAAAAATATTTCATTTTTGTTGCTTCTTCATCCATGATTGAGTCTAATCATAAAATTTAAGTCTGGAGTTGGGAGGGAAGGGAGAAAGAAGTATAAAATGTGTTTCTTTGAGTCTGGCAAACACTCATATGCAAAATAACTTTAATTTGGGTAATGAGCACCCTCACTCATCCTGGTTCACACTGTTAACCAACAGTTTTTCATCTTTATATTATGACCACAATTATATACTAACTTATTTATTCAACATTTAATAAGCACATTTAAATAGATTCTTAACCCAGAGAAATGTATGGGTTAACACCAATAGTTCTAAGAAATGATTGGGAAAAGTCTTAAAAAAAACATCTCCTCTTGCTCTCTCTACCTGCCTTATGTAAGAGCCTCATTTTTCATTGCTAAGAAAAACATATATTATTCTTACATTGCAACTATATTCCTAGGTACCAAAGTACGTTGAAAGCCATTAATGAATAGTAAATTAAAATAACATCTTGTTTTCTGACTTTTTTGATGTTTAGGCAACACATTTTTTCTAAAGTGTTCAACATAATAAATTATAAGCTTATTGATAAAGTGTATTTAAATCAATTGCTCCATTTGAAATTATTTAGGCATTCATGGATATAGTTTAAGCACAGACAGCAAATACAAATGAGTTCCTTATTTTAATGAATATATGTTGTTGTTTTCATTTGGATGTGGGCTCAGCATTAAACAAATGTATTACAGTAAGAGAATCCCTTAGCATTTCTAGATAACAGCTTATTAATAGTTTTGGTTTTCTGTTACTCTATTAAAGCATTTCTAATTCTTCCATTTCTTATCTTATAGGAAATAAATGATGTGGATGTACAGGAACTTGTAAGAAGGTCAATTGGAAGGTTAACTATCATTCGACAGACATTTCCAGTTCCCCAGAATATAAGTCAGCGATGTTTCCGTGGCAACCATCGAATATCTTCAACACTGTGTGATCCAAAGGATCCTTTTGCTCAGAATATGGAGGTATATTCTAAGTCAGGGTGTTTGTTCCAATGGTTGTTTTGTTGAGCAATTGTAAAGAGGGGTTTTTGAGTTTCACTGGATTTAGAATTATACACGTTTGCAATTTTTGAACTATTCTTTTCCTCCAGCGATTTATTAATTCTGATGGGAAGAATGCTAAGAATCTGTGTCTTTGATCCTTTTAAACTCATTATAGCAAAATATCTACTTTTTTAATAGTAACATAATAACTAAAGGTTATTGTCTTCTCAGCAAGTAGGTAGATCTATAGCATTTCTCACAGTAGAATTTGTGATTGATACCCCTTAATGCCAAACTCCAAATTATTAAGCTAATAAAGTTGTTTGACATTTTTGGCATAACAAGGACATAGATTTTTTTCTTTTTTCCTTTTTTTTTAAGATTAGTCTCCATTGTGAAGGATCTGACCAAAACACTATTTAGAAATGCAACAAATGCTGTGGTATTTTGTAGTCATATCCAACTCATATGGGATATAGCTGTAACCTTCACTATTCAGAATACAACAAAGAATCTGAAAGTAAATAAATAAAACCTTGGAGCAGCAAAATAGAGAAACATCAAGTCCCTGCAACTTACTCATAAAAATGCCCTTTAAATACTCACCCAGAGCCTATTTCTTTCTCTTAAGGAAAAGCCTGTCCCGTTTGTGTTGTTGTTGTTCTCTTTGCCCTGGAGAACTCAATATGTCAAATTGAAGGTGGTGTTGCA
Source organism: Hipposideros armiger (assembly GCF_001890085.2). Classification (NCBI taxonomy): domain Eukaryota; kingdom Metazoa; phylum Chordata; class Mammalia; order Chiroptera; family Hipposideridae; genus Hipposideros; species Hipposideros armiger. The sequence goes on along the minus strand of NW_017732325.1, from coordinate 28,614 downwards.
AAAAGCAGGCACGTGGACAACAGTAACAAGCTATAAGGAGCACTCTAGGAAAGCAAAAGGCGGGAAAAAGAAATCAATCCGATGCACTAATTCGAATATCCTATCAGTGAAGGACTGTTCCTATAAAAACAACTCTGTGTCATAAAGTAGTTTCTAAGGGTATCACTGTAGTATACTGCTAGCATATTAGTATTGAAACTGTAACTCTGAGAAATCAACGAAGATTAAAGTCATGGTCAATTTCAGAAGTCAGAAAAATATGTGATATGTTTTAGAAAATGATTCCTTCAAAATATTTAATGTCAAAAGCATCGTAGTACTTAGAGATGTTCGGTTTGAACATTTTGGAAATACAACCCTATGAAAGCTAGTTCAACTACAATAATACTAGATAAATAAGGTGATTTTGCCAAACTACTTTTCTTGAATGATATCTCCATAGTCTCCTTATCTTTAGTGAGTTTTGATTTTTCTTTTTAGATGAATCATTACTTGTCTATCTGTTTCTTTATATGTATCACCATTGTGGTGAGCCTCATATATTTACTAGGTTAGCTGGCTTTGGGATCATTTGCTGGCTTTGGGAACTTGCTGTTTCTTACTATATTTTAATCTCTTTTAGACTAGGTTCCCTCCAGGACATGGCATTATAAAGTACTAGTCTATCTTTATTTCCCCCATTATACCTACCACAGTGCTTTATACCCTTGTGAATATTTGTGGATTTGAATGTAATTAAGGAGAAGACAATGATCAAAATAAGCCACTCTGAAGCCTAAACAAGACCTGTTTAAATTTTAATGCCAATCTTACCTATATGCTTATAACAACCCAGCTTTTCTTTCTTTTTCTTTCTTTCTTTCTTTTTCTTTCTTTCTTTCTTTCTTTTTCTTTCTTTCTTTCTTTCTTTCTTTCTTTCTTTTCTTTCTTTCTTTCTTTCTTTCTTTCTTTCTTTCTTTCTTTTTCTTTCTTTCTTTCTTTCTTTCTTTCTTTCTTTCTTTCTTTCTTTCTTTCTTTCTTTCTTTCTTTTTTTCTTAATTTAGAGGGTTTTTTTTTCTTTTTCTTTCTTTTTTTATTATTAGTTTCAGGCATACAAGATAACATGAGGATCAGACATTTACACGCCTCACAAAATGATAATCCCAGCAAGTCTAGCACCCACTAAAAAGAGCATTTGATATAGAGGCTTATGTTGGTGAAAATTTTATCTCACTGAAGTTTAAAAAAGCAACGAAAAAAAAAATTGACTGAAATTTGGGGAGTAGGTGGTTCCCTAGGAGAAGTAACCCTCTCATCTTGGAGCACAAAAAAAAAAAAAAAAAAAAAAAAGCAGGTAAATATGATCACAGACAGATTTTTATCAGCAGGGTACAATTAAAAATTAGTCAGAAAAAATAAAGGTTTAAAAATATGACTGAAGTGAGCTCTAAAAATGGAAACCCAACTATAAATTCCCAATAAGCAATACAACAGAGGAGAAAAGGGTGCAATGGGCTTGTGTAGAGATATCTGGGCTGTTGCATATTGTAATATACATAGAATGGGAATTAAGATTTAGAAAGAACAGAAATACAAGTTTCCCAAATCTGTAAATTAGTGACAGAAATGCTAAAATCCAGGATTAGCTGAAGTTGTGCAATAAATGTTAAAGAAGCTTTAATCCAAACCAGAATGTTTAGCAATATATGAAGTGGGAAGGAAGATAGCGCCTCACTGCTTGGAGAAACGAATGTTAGCTTGGAGCTAATGGGGAGAAAACAGAAACATTCAAATCCTTTTGATTCTGTTTTCACCATCTAAGAAAAATGGTCTTCAAATTGGAAAATCATTAAAAGAAAAGTAACCACTGCTTTTAGAGGGAGCAAGAGTTTGGAGTTAGTAAGAGTATGCCTTACTGCTTTAAAATGAGGTTTGAAAAATAATTTCTCAAAGCAGTAAATAAACCAGTGGATATGATCACATTATTATAATTTAGAACTACAGCAATACTTGGGAAGAGGATTCAGGTATGAGATATTGGTATAGTGTCTCCATTTTAAAGAGTAAGGTGAAAAGTTTGTGACAACCAGCTTAATAGACTAAAAATTCATATCTATATAAACTGTAGAATATATTATTAAATATTTGATTTGGGGAATTTCTAATAAGATCGTAGGACTTCCTAAAGAACAAGCACTGCTAAACTAAGTCCTACTCAATATTTTCTTAGGTTGTGAGACTGTCATAAATCTATTATATATTCATTTTTATGTAGTGTTTGACCAATTTCTTATAAAGCCTATGGGGAGACATTAAAAAAAGTCTAGATAGATTGATGTTAGTCAAACATTTTGACCAAAGGACTCCTAAAAACAGAAGACAGTAAACACTCTAGCCTCAGATATATATTTTTTTTAAGTTCAAAATACGTTAAATTTCATTATTACGTTAAAAGTTACAACATAAGAGCTTCTTTAAAATTAAAAGTGATTTTCAAATAATTTGCCAACTAAATTACTTAGCTTTTTCTTTTCTCCAAATCTTGAAGGAAAACCAATATGCCTAGGACATGGCTCACATATGTCCTGTGGCTGCAAATGCTTTCTGTTACTATAATTTACCACCACTTCTGTGACCCTACATTTGAGAAGTGTGGAACTAGAGGACTATTCAAACCACACTGATAAATATTCTACTCTTGAAGTACAAGGAACTCTCTCTGGTCATCCAGTAGATTCTGTTCTTGGACCTATTATTTTTTAAATGTTTATCACTATCTGAGTGAAAATGAATAAAATATGCCTGTCATATTTGTAAATGAGTTAAAGCTAGGAAAGTTTTGTTGTGTAACATAATCAAGATCCAAATTGTTAAAATTACTGAATAATAAGTGTAAAAGTTGAAATTCCACAGAGATAAAGAATAGGTTTAAAATCAATTACAGGATGTCTAGAGTCATGAGACCTGGTTTGCCAGCTGTTTAAGGCTATTAAGGTGTAGGTAGATTTGGTATGATATAGCATGACTCATATGTGCTCTCAAAACCATCCTAATGTAATCTCAGTCCCCATGTCAAATTCATTTTGCTAAAATCAAGAGAGATAGACCTTATGTCTCTCCTAGATGGATCGTATCTGCAACAATGTGTTAGTCCTGAGTATTCAACTTTGAACAGAAACATTGAAAAATAAGAGAACAGAGGAAGAGAGCTGAGATGATAAAACAAGGTAGAAATTATACCAGTTGATGAACAACTAAAAGAAAAATGATGTTTCAGGGAAAGTAATTGATGTTGTCAAACGTTGGGAGGTTGTCTTGTAAAGGAGGTGGGTGCTGGTTCAGTGAGGTCAGAAAACCAGTGTAGTGACAGTAAGGTAGAGAGAAATTTTTGGTTAGATGGTGGGACGCTGGAGTTTAAGATGTTAAAGGAGGTGTGTGTTTGTGTCCAGTGAATAGTCACTTGTGTTGGTTGTGGCCAAAATAGCAGTAAAGATCCTGTGTGTAGAAATCAAAATGACCTTTTTAATGCTGGGAGATACTTTGGGATCACAGTGAGGTGGGAGTAAAAAACGAACGGGTGACCAAGAGGTTAGTAGATGATGGCAGGAAGGGGCTGTGAATGTGGCACAGCAAAGAGTGTGGACCTCAAAAGAGAACAGGCACTTGCCTGAAAAAGAAATAATGAAAAGGGTAATAAAAAGCTCAAAGAAATGTCATCACCTCCTTTTGATCCTGAAGTTAGGAATGTGGGCAAATGAGGAGAGACAGTTATTTGATGAAAGCACCTGCCACATATTGAACACAAAGCACTCACCTTTAAGACCAGAACGCATGCTCAATGTACACACTTCACAAGGTGAACAAAAGACTGTACTACAAAAGTGTCAGGTGTGCATGGACCAAGTTGTCAAGTTTCTCATGTCTTGGATTCTATCAAATCTACCTGAAATTAAACTTGACTTTCTTTTATTTTCTTTGTCTATTTTTTTTATTTAACAACTATTAGGTTGTCGGAAAAGTCACGATGTATTTTTTCTATGTTTTTCATTGCAAAAATGCGTCATGACTTTTCCGACAACTCAGTATATCAAAACAAAACAAAACAAGTACTATGTCCTAGGCTCTAGGCTAAGTCAGGGGGAAATAAACAATAAGAGAAACAAAAGTACAAAGGGGAAAGTATGTACACCCTGAGCCTCTGTCCAGAAGGAACTCATAGTCTAATGTAAAAGGCATATTTGAGGGAAATCTGAGCATTATGACATATTTCAATAGAGGTATGCACTGAGTGTTATGGGAGATGAAATGAGGACTGCCCAGTTAGTCTGGGAGTGGGGACAGTCCTGAGAAGTTGTCAGGGTAGGATTTAGCTAGCTCCATCCCTAGGAATTAAGTATTAGAGAAAGTTAACCATTTGGAGAAAGATAAAGAGACATCAAAGAGTGCTTTGATGTCATATACACACTTCAAGCAATCAGCCAGAGGGAAGAGCAAAATAAAGCTAGAAAGATAAGAGCAAGTAAATCTGAGGCAGTGGAGCCAGAAGAGTTTAGAAAAGGCCAGATTATTGCAGATTATTGAGAAGTCATCAAAAGGTTTGCTCTGGATTTTTGGATACAGCCCATTCATCCTTCATGTTTCTTCCAGGTTTTCCTTTTCGGTCTTCACAGTCTAATACAGATTGGGTTTTGAGTCAATGACTGCTTTATCTTCAAGTCCCACTCTTCCTTCATTGCATATTACTGCCTTTCCCCCAGCCTCCACTTTTTGTAGTAATTATCTGGCAGGGGGAAAGGGAGGAGGGGGTGGGGGAGGATAGCCTGCCCTCAAATTTCCTTATAAAGAGCAAACACAGTGTATAAGAGTGTTCAATGTATCTTTAAAGAGAGCTCTGCCTCCTGTAAGTATTATACATACAAAATAATGCTTAACACAAATAATTAAAGATTTACTGAGTAATGAAAGAAAACACACAAGGCACTATTAGGAAGCACTTAACAGTTGTTCATAGCATCAAACTCATTATCTTAACAGTTGAACTTAGTACCATTCTGTGAGGTGGGAAGACAATTTCATAAGACTCCTACATGATTAATTATAAATAAAGGACAGTAAATATACTGTCTCCTTTGTTTTCAGGAAAAAGCTATATTAAGACTCTTTAAAATAACTGAGAGAATTTAAATGATGTAAGATGGGTTCATTTTTTTAGAGTTACTTTGATTTATCAGTTTTTTAATTTTATGTTAGATTTTTCCTTCAGAGAGCTTATAATATAACATTTTACAGATATTATTGACCTTGAATATCTACAGGCATTTGTATTTTCTAAGTATTCTAATTTGTTTCAAAATAAACACCTTCAGTAACTGGTAGTATGGAAAGTAGTTCTGGCAAGAGTTAAATGTAAGAGTTCAGTAGCCCTTAGCAAATATTTCTATAATTCCTTTTTCAGTCTGTATGGAAGGAAGATAATAACATGGTTACCTTAGAAGAAGAAAGCTTTAATATAAACACACTTTCAAAAATTAATTATTTATGATATTTGTCATGGTAATGAATTGCAATGCATGTGTATGCCTATATAATTTGTATAGATTCTTAATCATGATAATGTTTATGAATGGTGCTGTTTCCTCATTTTTTTTTCATTACTGAATCCCCATAGGCAAACAGATGGCAGCTTCCCTATTCTTTTACATTCTTTGATACCTATGACACTCATCTATATGTAAGATTGAGTTGATATTTCTCCATCGGAATAACCAAAATGCAAAAACTTGATATTCAGAATATGTATTATTCAGTTTGTTCTTCTAATCTTAAGCCCTTCGATCCTTACCTCCTCAAAATGAAATAAGGGCCAGTGATTTTCTAAGGACTGACACTAACAGCCTTGCCTCTGTCGAAACTTCTCTTTTTTATCTTCTCTTTCACACCTAAATAAGCTGAAAAAGCAATCGAAGCATATAATCAGACAAGACTTCACTCTCAATAGCAAAATTGCCCGGGAAATGAAAAAAGAAACCTGCTTAATAAATAACCCAGTAAACCGACTTTCTACGACCTGAACAGAAGCAACTGAGCCAATGATTTTTTTCCATATTCTTGATGGTTGCCATCAGTGATCCTAATGGTTACTGTCTAATGTCTTTTCAGATTTCAAACCTTTACATATATGACACGGTGCTTCTGCTTGCTAATGCTTTTCATAAGAAACTGGAGGACCGGAAGTGGCACAGCATGGCAAGTTTGTCCTGTATCAGAAAGAACTCCAAGCCCTGGCAGGGCGGGCGTTCCATGCTGGAGACCATCAAGAAGGTAACTTCTGACTAGTATTTCATTCTTCCTCATTTTCTGTAAAGATAAACAATTGATGAGATATCTTTTAGGAGGATTTGCTCTCTTGGTATTGAATGTCAATTCAAAGCACAGAATAGTGTAATGGATAAATGAAATATTAAAAATAAAAGGTCAGAAAGTCACGCACATATACAAATCTGGTAGTCCTTATTTATTTGTAAGGGAATTTTACGCAAGTAAAATGTGAGTGGTTGAAATATTTTTAAATTGCCTTGATCATATCATTAGAGTTAGAGATGCTCAAATTATTTTGGTGCTTGTCACAAAGTACAAAAGAATTTTTTTTTTCCTTACCCTATGCTATTAGCTGAAGAATGAGTACTAGATGTAGCTGTTTTTCATTTAGATGATACATGGTAAGACATTGGATGTGATGATCTTTAATTTATCTTATATTAAAGGTATAATTAATAAACAGTTAATATTTTGCAGCATTTGTGAATTATGTGGGTACTTGATGGCATTCACTTCTTCACTGTCAGTATGGCCATTAGCCTGGCCATGACCTGCTTAGGCTTAGCTACCTGTTTCACACCCAGGAGGCAGTTTATGGTGTTCAGCTCCTCACAACGGCATAAGCATTCTGCAGTTTATTAGCCTCTTTGTCATGTCATCTTTGCTGGCATTTTCCATTTGTCTCACACAGCTTCTTGGATTTAAAGTGAAATGATTAATAAAACAAACAAATTTCTCCTGTACCTTATAAACAAAGGAGACAGCCCTTTGAAAGTGTCTATTCTTTATTTACCTATCCTTTTTCTTTCTGCATGTGTTTGCCTTTCTCTCCAGAAACAAAAAGAGAGATAACTAGTCAAATGAAATTTGAAGTATTTAGAAAAATCCAGAGAAAAATTTAAAATTTTAGCATTAGAAGTGCACTAGATGTGCAAAAAGCAGAAAGTGGAAGAACATTTCAAATGAAGACTCGCCTGGATCTTTCTCTCAGTACTGCTTCCTTTTTTACAAAAGAATCACTTTCATGAGAATTTAGGTACTTATCAGCAGAAGTGCTTGAGAATTAAATGTATTGAATATATTGGCAGAGAAAGATTTTCCAACAGAAAAAATGTTTGTCAAATTAATCTAAAGGCGTTGCCCAAAAATCCTTAACTATGTAGAGAGTTGGCAGGTATGGATCCAAGGCAGGTTGTTGAACATGAGCCTGACCTTGCCAATTTATTAATTCGTGGCTTGGCTAGGAAGCAGAGCCTGAAGACGTTCATTCTTCTGGAGCTGCCTCACAAAGACAGAATAATAGTTTGGGAGTTTGCTTACATGACACTTATAGTGAGAGAATCAGTGGGAAGAAAAGAGAGATATTATAATATGTAGGTATTTCTCTTAGAGCAATTTGTTCTGTAAAATGTTGCTATTAGAAAATTTATAATCAAAACAAAGATATAATACAATAATTATGAAAATTTATTTTGTAGGAATATTTGCATATTTGTCCCTGTAAGCTTTCAGCCAGTACACTTTTTTTGATTGCTTGATTGATTATATTTTAAGTATTTTTAAAAATTTTTCAAGCACAGCTGATGTATATTATATTAGTTTCAAGTGTACAACATAGTGATTAGACATTTGTATAACTTACGAAGAGAAAACCCCAATAAATCTACTACCCATCTGACATTATAAATAGTTGTTACAATATTATTGACTATATTCCTTATGCTATACCCTACATCCCCATGACTACTGTGTAACAACCAATTTGTACTCCTGAATCTCTTCCGCTTTTTCACCTACCCCCCACCCCAATCTCCTCCATCTGGCAACCATCCAAATGTTCTCTGTGTCTATGAGTTTGTTTATTTTTTTCTTTACATTACACATATAGTTTATTTTGTTCTTACATTACACATATAGCATTTGTCTTTCTCTGTCTGACTTAGCACAATACCCTCTAGGTCCATCCATGTTGTTGCAGATGGCAAGATTTCATTCTTTTTTGTGCATGAGTAATATTCCATTATATATATATATCCACCTTTTCTTTATCCATTCATCCATTGATAGACACTCAGGCTGCCTCTATATCTTGACTATTTTAAATAATGCTGCAGTGAACATAAGGATACACATGTCCCTTCAAAATTGTGTTTTGGGTTTCTTCAAATAAATACCCAGAGGTGGGATTATTAGGTCCACTTTTTTGTCTCTTGTTATAGCCTTTGTTTTAAAGTCTATTTTGTCTGGTATAAGTATTGGTACTCCAGCTTTTTTGTTGTTGTTGTTTGTTTCCAATTCCATGAAATATCTTTTCCCATCCATTTGCTTTCAGTCTGTGTGTATCTTTTGATCTGAAGTGAGTCTCTTGTGGGTAGCATTTGTAAGGGACTTGTTTCCTTATCTATTCAGCCACTCTGTCTCATTTGATTGGAGCATTTAATCTATTTATATTTAAAATGATTATTGATAGATATGTAGTTATTGCCATTCTATTCGTGTTTTTTGTTTTCTTCTTTTTCTTCTTCTTAAAGGAATTCCATTAACATTTATGTAACACTGGTTTGGTGGTAGTGAACTCTTTTAGCTTTTTCTTGTCTGGGAAGGTCTTTATCTGTCCTTCAAGTCTAAATGATAGCTTTGCTGGATAGAGTAATCTTGGTTGAAGGTCCTTGCTTTTCATCACTTTGAATATTTTCTGCCAATCCTTTCTGGCCTGCAGTTTCTGTTGAGAAATCAGCTGACAATTTTATGTGAGCTCCTTATAAGTAACTAATTGGTTTTCTCTTGCTGCTTTTAAATTTTTCTCTTTGTTTTTTTACCTTTGGCATTTTATTATAATGTATCTTGGTTCCTCTTTGGATTAATTTTATTTAGGACTCTCTGCACTTCCTGGGCTTGTATATCTATTTCCTTCGCCAGGTTAGGGATGTTTTTCATCATTCTTTCTTCTTTTTTTTACTTTTTAAAATTTTTTTATTGGGTAACAACATGTTTTTT
>NW_017732325.1:16337-18014 GCF_001890085.2 Hipposideros armiger | reverse complement strand
ACTGCATTTACCTACTCTGCCATCTTGACCAATTCCCCCACATTTAAACATTTTTAACTAAATGAATAAAACAAATAAAAGCTGAACTCCTCTGGAAGATAGTAGGAGAGGGTCTTCATTGTTCCCATCACAATCAATTTTCAGAACCACAGTTTGAAAAACACTTTGCTGGGACATTTAGAAATCAGTTTAATCTGTGCATATCTGCTGTCTTTCTTAAAGACTGTGGAATAGTATTACATCCATGCAACACGGGTAGCTTATTTTTATTTACAGACTTGTTCTAAGATTAAATGGCAATTATTTTCTATTTTTTTTTACTGTTAATATTGTAACCATTTTCAAGGGTACACTTTGTTCATTCACATATTCGTCACTCTTTTAACAGATATTTATCAAATGCCTAGACTGTGGAATGTATAATTCAAACTCTTTTATGTGATTACCCAAAAAGGAATTTAGAATCTAGTAGTGAAAATTGGCTATGTATACAAAAACTATAGGTGAAAGACAACAGAAGGCCCCAAATGTTGTAGAAATAGGATTATATGGAACTTTAGGAAAAAGTTTAGTGCAGGATGCTATGGCACCCACTCAGATCCCTGCTTCACAGCTGAGACCCTCCTTCGGGGGAGGGCACACAGTTGAGCCCCTGTCCTGGTACTGCCCTGAGCAAAGGCAGCTGCTCTACTTCCTTTGTGGAAGTGCATGCACCCAGTGATTGGTCATTGCAAAACTAGAAAGGCCTGAGTCCCTTGACTCCATTTGGGATAACTCCATAGAGTTATTGTAACCACAGACTGGCCCATGGGATCACCTGAGCTGTTGTTCTATTGGTATTGCAGTTTCACCTCTCCCTTTGCCCAGTCCGGCTTCTCTCACTCCCTTGTAGGTACTTTTCTCAGGAGCACTCCAAGTAACCTTCCTGCACACAGGGAAATCTCCAGTTCAGAGCTGTTAACTGGGGAACCTGACCCAAAACAGAGAAAATACATTAGAAAACTTTGCACAGAACTGATAGCATCTTAATGCAAACTTGAAAGTTAACAGGCTTGACATAAGTAACGCTATGGATAAGAAGATACTTCAGGTGGTGGGAGGACTCTAGTTGGCATATCTATTAGAATAAATCATGTGAACAATGACCAAGGTTGATTAATTACTAGAATGCACAGAACTCATGGTGAAAATGGTTTGGGCTGGAAAGAGATTGAGGAAAGGAATTTATTTCCTAGGTAAATGAAAGACCTAAAGAAATTTTGAGTATGGGTATGATAGAATCAGAGCTGAGTTTTAGAAAGAATATGCTTACATCTTTTGTTTAATAATTAAATAAGAAAAAAACACAAAAATAATTACACTCAAAATGTGTGATTACATATAAAAGCAGTGACATTTTCTATGTATTCTACACAAGTGAGCCAATCAAAATTTGATAATTCCTTAAATAAAATACTTCTTAATTGGTTTAATCAATCAATTTCTGCTAAATCTTTTGTGGTAATTATTTGTAATACCTAATGTGAGAAAATAGAGTATATCAACATTTGCGGCAGTATCTCAAGTCTTTTAGTAGGGTATGTTTTCTCACATTGAAACATGTCAATACATTATATCTAAAAGAGATATCTTGATACATGTTGATATCTAAAAGAGTACTCTTTAAAATAAAAAAAT
>NW_017732325.1:8619-13462 GCF_001890085.2 Hipposideros armiger | reverse complement strand
ACTGTGCATGCACAAAGATGATGATTGCTCATTACTAACTGTCCAGCACACATTTATTTTTACCAAGGCTCTGTTTTTAAGGTTGATCTAAAGGATATATATATATATATATATATATATATATATATATATATATATATATTCTTTGGCAATCAAAAATCAGAGAGGTTAAGCATGGGTCAGATAACAAGGGGCTTCAGTTAAAGACTTAGTTTGCTTGAAATACTGACTTGTTGAGCAGTCCTTATGTCTTCATGAGGGAAGGTTTTACTGATTATACATGCTAACAGCTCATAAGAATATAACATAAAGAAGATAAATTACAAAGTCGAAAAGGTGAACAAGGGAAGTGGAGGCTACATTAAACTAAATGCAGGTCCTCTGATTTATGGTTTTATACCTGTGTAATATAAGTGGACAGAGTTGCTCATTACCAGATTCAAGCTCGGGATAAAGACATGAGTCCAGAGTGGCCATATAAGGATTGACTGTGAATAATAATAGTAATAATAATAATAATAATAATAATAATAATAATAATAACAACATAGTGCCAGGCAGTCCAGTGTTCAAAAGTTTTAAAATTATAGGAGTATACTATTTTTACAATGAAGCAATCATATTGATATTATAATATATTTTCTTTTTTCCTGGAAATAAAGCACTGCAATAGAAATTTAAGATTCCAATATAATTAGGGGCTATTACTGAGGTAGATGTGTGATGGAGGACAAGACATGTTCTTATAGAAAGATTACTGAATATCAGTGGTTTGAACTTATATGTAGTAATATAAACTGTATGTGCCCTATAGTATTTGCCATTTGGAGATATTAATGATAAGAGTTACTGTGCTTACCCCAATCTTTAAAATTTTAAGTGATAATTGAATTATTTCAAATATTAGTACTCAGTGAACATACAGGATCAAATTGACTTGCAAGAACTGGATAATTTATGTCTTATCAAAGATACAGGCACTTGAGAAGCACAAAGGAGAGAGGTTACAGGACATTTATGCGTGACTGTCCAAGCTATAAAATAAGTGAATAGATCCTAACCCAAGTGCTTTAACCCTTTTATCCCCAAATACTAATCAATGAAATGTAATTGAGTCAAAATTTGCAAAAACATTTTCCAATGCCCTATAAATATTCCTGAAATTTTGATGAAATTTCTCTGCCCCAATAAACATTTGTTAAAAACAAACAAACAAAAACCAGGCACAAGCCTACAACTTACAGCAGAACTAAAAAGCCTCAAAAATAGGGAATGAAAAAATCATCTAGATGATGATGATGATCACAATGATAGTAATCAAATTCCCACAATTTATCAAGCCCTTTTATATATTCTTTACATGTTTCATATTATAAGACTCATAATCTTCAGGCGTAGGCACTATTATTTTATAATACTGTCATTTAATGGATATAGAAAGGGGGGCATAGAGAAATTAAGTGATTTAGCAGGTTTACACAGCTAGTACATTCTGGTACCACTGATCAAATGCAGGAAGTCTGACTCCAAAGTCCATGCTATTGACTGCTAAATCATATATATGAGAAGAACACAGACATATCAAATTCTACCATAATTTTATTAATAAAATTGCATAATAAAAGAGAAGCTGGCTTATTAGGAAATAATTATGGAGGATCAGTTTTGTTGATAACTGTTGCAAAAATGAAATAGATTAAATATTGAAAGTAATGAGTAAGCAATGGTTTTATTGAATGCCTGTTATGAACTTAGTGTCAATTGATGGGCTACAACATACAGATGTAATAGTAGATAGAAGACAGCATGATACCTGCCAAAAAAGACTAGAAATTGAGTTAGAGATTATAGCAAATTAGATACAGACGTTCCTCAATTTATGATGAGGTTATGTCTCAAAACACCCACTATAAGTTGAAAATATCATTAGTTGACAATGAATTTAATACACCTAACCTACCAACTATCATAGCTTAGCCTATCTTACTTTAAACGTGCTCAGAACACAATATCCAAAAAACACTGGCAACCTAGTACAGTGTAGAGTATCGGTTGTTTACCCTTGTGACCACATGGCTGACTAGGTGCCGTCCTTGCTTACTATTGCCCAGCTTCACGAGAGAGTATCTGGCTATGAGAACCGCATATCGCTAGCCCGCGTGGAGGTGGGGGTGGTGGAGTGGGGTAGNAACATGTCAATACATTATATCTAAAAAAGATATCTTGATAGATGTTGATATCTAAAAGAGTACTCTTTAAAATAAAAAAATATTGAAATTACTCTAATTCTTATATGGGAATGTATTCATTCAACAAACATTTTATTGAATACTACCATATGCTGTGAGATCACAGAATAAGGAAGCAAAATAGAAGTATCAAAAATAATTACAAGTGTGAATGTTCTACAGAAGGGGAAACACCAACTGTTCTGGAAATCTGTGGCTGGCCAACCTGCTTAGGCATAAGAGTGACAGATAAGTGGGAACATTTCAGATGAGTAGGCATTAGCCAGGAAAAGAAGGAGGAGAGTATTCCAGAAGTGGGCAGGGAAGGCTGTTTTGTGCAGTGTAATGGAATGTTAACAGGCTTGCAAGAGAGAGAGCTTGGCACATTTAAGCATCTGAAATGAGACCAGGGTTACTATAACAGAGAAAGAATAGGGCCATGGTTCCTCATTGGCTAAAACAGGTAGGCAGGGAAAAGATCATGAAGAGTTTTATAAACCATGTTAAAAATTTCTAAACTCTATTGAGGGATAAGGGTAAGCCACTGATGTATTTTAAACAGAGGGTGAAAAATCTGATTACTCAGTGGCTCCCAAGTGGAGAATCCATTCTGCAGCTGTCATTGGACCAGGACAGACTCGATGAGAAAACACCAATTAAAGGAATAATGCTCCAGTTCAGAGGAAGCTTGGGAAATGATGTGGGTCATGGGATGGACGGAAGTAGATACCTAGGTGATTGAAATAAGATGTAGTGATTTAAATTGAATGTATACAGCAGAAGAAGAAAATGGTGATTCTAGGTTTCTGGCTTGGAGAGACATAACTTCAGAAAGCTGGGGGTTTTGTTGTTATTTTAAAATTTGTGTAATTGAGGAATTGAAACATATTACTTTGCTTTTTGTGCAAAGCATTATGTGCCTTTCTCTCTCTCTCTGAAGAGAGAGAAAATGTAGGAAAACAATCTGACTTACCAGAAACAGCATTGACTTGGAATACAGGATATCCTTTTTTACAAAATGTGTGCAAATAAACTTGTTGGTACAAGAGCTTTTAGAAAAGCAGTCTATGCCCTTGGAAAAGTCCTTTTGTGGACTCATCAATATATACTGAAACTTCAGGGCATTTGAATCATAAAGTGGGTAAATGTTATAAGTGTAATTTAATTTAGTTCAACATATTATACATTTTTTTTAAAGATTTTATTGGGGAATTGGGGGAGGGGAACAGCATTGGGGAATCAGGGAAGGGGAACAGACAAGTGGCTGTCCTTTTTTTCAGTCTAGTTGTGGAGGACGTCGCTTCACTGGTCCATGTTGGTATTATCATTGCACTCTTCCCGGGTGAGGCAGTCGCTTGCCTACCATTGGACGGCTGCTCATGGCAACTCACGGCAGCTCACGCGGGCTGCCAGCCACTCACGGTAGCTTACGGGAGCCCAATACAGCCTACGCCCTTCACCTCATGGCAGCCCAGATCCAAGTTGAGATGTTGTTCAGCATCTTAGCTATAGAGGGCACAGTGTCATTGGCCCTCATGTGGGATCTGAACCCAGGTCCTGCTTCTCAGAGCTGGCGTCCCAAGCCAACTCTTAAACAACACACCACTCGGCCGGCTCTATACATATTTTTTTTAACAATTCATACGATATGCATACATGTTACACACACAGTTTACATAGTTTAGAGGAAAAAGTGTGAGGCACAAGATGAAGATTTTAGCTCACGTTCCTATTTCTCTCAACCTCAGTTCCTTTTCTAAAATGTAGATAGGATGATCAATATGCTAATATCCTCATATTTACTTCTCAGTTTGCTTCAAGTCTCTATGATGAATGAATATTTGAGTATATGTATTTATGTAAATATAGAGGTATATATCTATATATGCACATATATACATATGGCAACTCAAATTTTCCTAAATACTTCACAGAAATTGTTTTTTTGATTTTAGTTTTTGTTTTCCTGAATCTTGAGTATTTATCCACCCATTAGATTTCTATTCTAGATAGAGTCATAGTGTTGTCCTTCTTGCAGGGATTTTTCTCTATGAAATTAACTTATGAAACATGAGGGCATCAGGACACAACACTGAGTCTGGTTTTTCCTAGTGTGTTCACTGCCTTGCTGGGCTCATGTTTATTTTACAGTGTGTGCTTGGTTACCAAACATGTCTGCAGGTTACAGGGAACCTAGAAATATGTATAAGGAAGTTAAATGAGTGTCTTAAAAATCTGATGTTCCATATGACCTTCCCAAAGAATCATGAAGTTACTTTGCAGATTCAAACATAGGAAAAAATTCTTCTGCCTCATAACAGAGTGAAATAATTTTTAGCATTTTTTTCTTCTTTTTTTCAACTTATCCTATTTGTAAGGGAACAACAATTTTCTTCCTTTTCAGAAACTGATTATCCAGTGGTAAATTATCCCAAACCTCTGATTCTACTCTTCTAATTTTTCTTCTGCTTTCTGTATTGGATGCCCACTAGCATTTCTATATAGAGTGGGTAGGATGAAATCCAAACCAATTGTACTTGATGTTTTAAACAAGGTTTGCTCTGGCAGCAATTTTTACTGTCAATTTATAGGACATTTAGAATTTTTTGTATGTT
>NW_017732325.1:0-6404 GCF_001890085.2 Hipposideros armiger | reverse complement strand
AGGGGGGGTGGGAATCAAAATCCAAAATCCGAAGTACATTTCTACCAATGCATATCACTTTTGCACCATTGTAAAGTTGAAAAATCATAAGCCACACCATCATAAGTCAGGGACCGTCTGTATATTTAAGTATCAACATCATAAGGGTGATATTTAAAGCAGTTCAAAACTGAGATACCTTGTCTAAATAAATGTGATTATCGGGCCAAAATTCAAAGTGAGAAACTCTATAGTATAGAAGTGGCTCAGAATATGATTTTTATTTGTACAATCCTAAATAATGTGAGGGCTGATAAACTGAGAAAAGAATGGGAAGCACGCAACAGAGAAGTATGACCTACATTGCCATCTGTGGGGGGAGATGAGCATCTGTCATGTTGAATGAGAGATGGATCTTGGAAATTCCCAGTGAATCACAACAGCCAGCACTACAGCTTAAGAGCAAAAACAGATTTCAAGCCCAATTTAGCTTTCTCTTGGTTTTTTAATTTGGAAAAAAAAATATTTAAAGAAGGAGGAAAAATAAACATCTAATATATTAGAAACGGCAGCTTTTAAGAATCCCAGATAGAATTTTAAATCAAATCAGAATGGTATTGTGCTGGAGAAAGAATATTATCAAAACTTGTCTCCAGAGTAGATTTTATGCTCCCCAGAAGCAGCCTATTTTCTGACTGATGGATCCATGAATGTCAGAAGGTATGGTGGCAAAAATCCTAGCCTGGAATTTAGTCTCAACTCTAATATGATGTCAGTCTATCTAGTGATTTTACTCTTTGGGTCTAAATTTCCTCCTCTATAAAGTGGATGAAATTGGATTAAGTGATTCTCAAGGTTACTTGCAATAGCTCTCCTATTTATGCTGTGCACTTATTTAAAAAGCAGCCAGTTAATCATTGCATGCTTAAAATAATATTTATTTTATAGATGGAAATAGCATTTCTAGAACTTTCTTTTATGCATTATCATTCTTATTATTTTACTTCTGAAATCTTACATCAGTATCTTTTCTCTCATTTAGGGTGGAGTTAGTGGGTTGACTGGAGAGCTAGAATTTGGAGAAAATGGAGGCAACCCCAATGTACACTTTGAAATTCTTGGAACCAACTACGGAGAAGAGCTTGGCCGAGGCATTCGCAAAGTAAGACCAGAAACAATGATAAATATGCTATTTTCTATACTAATTATGGTTTTATTTGATTTTTTCATATAATATTATTACAGTATACATTAAAATCCCTATTGTAAATAGTTTGAAAGAGAAGGGATGGGGGAGAATTAGGCATTTTAGTGACCTTAAGTACTTACCAGAAGTATTAATCAATAAATTATAGTTATGCCTTAAAATAATTTAAAGGAAGAAAGGTAATCTGATGGTTGCCTAGGGAACTAGCAAAATCTTTCATTTATTATAATAATCTTAATAAAATAGTGAATGTAATATTTATACAATGCATAGCTGTTTGGTTATTTAACTTGTGTAACATGCACAAAATCAGAATAAGAGCTTAGAGAAATTTCATATAGTAAAGGAGGAAGTCTATAAAATGTGACATTACAGTATTTCAACTTCTATATATGTCACAAAGAAGTAGAAAATGGTTTGCAGGAAATGAGCTCCTGTTATATACACAGATTGCACGGGAGAAAAAACTGAGTGCAATAAAGGATATTTCAGGAAATAACTGGAACAATACTTTCTCAAGGAGAAACATAAAAACCCCTGAAGAAATCACTTCTCTAGTTTGAATTTGCCATTTTTATGTTTTTTGTAGGTAAGAACTTAAGGTAATTGAATGTGCATATACACTTCATAACATATATTTCTAACTGTATACTCATAAAGTTACTGCATCGAGAGTAAGAGGTTCTTCAGTAGGTATTTCTTTCTGGTGTTGAGGTGTCAGATGCAGAGAAACTTAGAGAAAATGAAGTTAGGAGTTACTCAAATCATCAATAAAAACTTATCAGTAAAACATTAGAGGAGTTGAAACTATCTTAATGTGTTTTTAATTATCATTTTATAGTGAAGCATAGCAAATATACAGAAAACTTCATAAAACACAAGGATCATTTAGTGAAATATTTTAAAGGAAACAACCACTATTATAGTCAAGAAATAGAACATTTCAAACATTCTGAACACCCCCATATATTCTCCCTGATTACATCCCTGACCTCCCTTCTGAGTAGTATAACAGTCTGAATTTTATGATACTAATTTCTTTTCAGTTTTAAATATAATTTTTATCACCTGTATGCATATCCTTAAATAATATAATTTAATATTTTACCAATATTTTGATTTATGAGCAGTCTCAATATGGCATATGTTCTTTTTCTTGCTTCTTGTTCAACATTCTGTTTGTGTTATCTGTTCTTGTTACATGTAGTTGTAATTTATTCATTTATATTGCTGTATCATCTTCTATGAATTGTCCCATTCTACTGTGGTCTGTTTTCATTTTTAGGCTACTATAAGGAAAGCTGTTATGAATATTCTTGGACATATATCTTTGGATATATACACTCTTGTACTTGTGCATATATCTATCTGTAGGCTTTGTAAACAAGAGCAGAATTGCTGCAATACAAGCAAATGAATCTTGAACTTTACTGGCTAACCTGAAAAACATTTTCATAGAGATTTACCAATTTATATACCACAAGCAGGGCAGTAAGTTCTCATTGCCCCATGTTCTCACCAAATCTTGGTTTAGTCAGATTTTTAAACTTGTATTACGTTATTGGATATATAATGATATATCCTAATGGTTTCAATTTGCATTTCCCTGATTGTAAAAAGGTTCTGGCATTGTTTCCTATATTTTTTTGGCTGTCCAGATTTCTTTTTGAATTAATTGCCCATTCTAGTCTTTGGCCCTTTTCTATTCAGTTGTCTTTTGTTTTTAAAATTGATTTTAGGAGTTACATCTATATTTTTAATGTTAGTATCTTGTTATTTAATTATGTTTTAAATAGTTTCCTCTGTGTTTTTAATTTACATTTTATTCATAGTGTGTTGAAATTTAGTAGAATAATGAATTTTCTTCCTTATGATGATTGCTGTTTAGTCTTATTCAAGAAATCATTCCCTATTGCCAAAGTCATCAAGATATTATGCTCTACCTTTTCAGTTGAAGCCTTTTGTCTACTTGGAATTTTTTTTTAATAAGTGGGAAAAGAAAAGAATACAATTTCAGTCTTCAATATAGTAACTTGACTATTTATTTTTATTGAGATTTAAATACAATGAAATGCACGAATTTTAAGTCTACAAAAGCTTCCAGTGATTGCATTCACCAATGTGACCACAACCGAGATCAAGTTACAGAACATTTCCATCACCCAGAAAGCCCCATCACTCCTATTTCCACTCTTGACAGCACAGATAGTTTTGCCTGGTTTGGATGTTCATATGAATGGATAATGTAGTATAGCAGCGGTTCTCAACCTGTGGGTCGCAACCCCTTTGGGGGTCGAACGACCCTTTCACAGGGGTCACCTAAGACCATCGGAAAACAAAAAGATATTTACATTACGATTCATAACAGTAGCAAAATTACAGTTATAGAGTAGCAACAAAAATAATTTTATGGTTGGGGGTCACCACAACATGAGGAACTGTATTAAGGGGTCACGGCATTAGGAAGGTTGAGAACTGCTGTTAAGTATAGTCTTATTTGTGCCTCCTTTGACTCAGCATATTGTTAGATACATCCTTATTTTCATGCGTCACTATTTTTTATTTATATTTTTTTTCACTTATACTGCTAATGATATTATAGTGTATGAATATCATATAGTATCTTTTAAAATTATATTTTCTGTTTGTTGATATATAGGAATGACATTGATATGTTATATGGCTTTTTATATCCAGCTTTCTTGCTCCACCCTTTAATTCTGATAACTTAGCTATAGATTCTGGTGAATTCTCTGCATATTATCATATCATCTGCAATGAATAATTTATCTCTGCCTTTCTAATTTTTACACCTCTTATTTCTTCTTGCCTAGTGTACTGAATAAGGCCTGTAGGACAACGTTGAATGGAATTAATAATGATAGGCATGCTTAGAGTAAAAGGTGTCAGCATTACATTAGTAAATATAACATATAATGTTTTTCTTTTCCATTTCATTAACTTTGATCAGATTAAAGAAGCTCCATACATTCCTGGGATAAGTCTAATTTTGTATTAACATAAAACTGTATTTATATAAAAACATAATTATGTTTCCATAAAAATTATTTGATTTTTTACCACTATGCTTAAGATTTTTACATTGATGTTCATGACTAAGTTTACCTGAACTTTTCCTCTTTGTTGGATTTTTTTTTTTTTTAATCAAGATGTCCCTTTAAAACATTTTTAGAGAGTTCATTTAAAGCCCCTCTGCAATGATTAGGCTTGTGGAACCTGTATTGACTAGAATGTATACAGAGAAACTGGCTTGAACCATCAGGCTCAAAGAAGTAATTTCTGTAGACAAATGAGTTTCCTCTTATCCATAGTCAAAGTAGGGTCCCTTGATTATTCCACAATATCATTGTGGGAGAGGGGCCTTGCTAGTTCTCAGTTAGTTAGCAGACATCTCAGAAGGAACAAGATGATGAATCTCAATAGCTACCATTTGACAAGTGAAGAAACTACAATCTTTGCTGACCTGGCCCCTGGCCATCTGTGAATTCTTCTCAGGGTGAGACTCAGTACTATCCATCATTTACAGCAAGTCTCCGCTCTCGTCTCTCAATTAACATTGTGTTAAAGCCTGAGATCAGGGCAAACCTATTCTCACTTTTGAACATGGGAGAATTACTCATACAATGGCAGCCTGTAGGTGGCTTGTGAAAAAGGCAATGCAGACTAGGAAATGGTGAACTGAACTAAGTCAAGAGACCTCAGTTTGGGGCTTGCTTGTTTGTTTGTTTGTTTTTAATCCCTGTTGGAATTTGACATTAAGGTTCTGTTGGCCTCATCAAATGTGGTTCAGATAGTTTCCTCTTTTTCTATTCTTTATGAGTTTTATAAAGTTGGAAACATTTCTTCTTTGAATGTTTAATAGATTGCCCTAATGAAGCCCAGCTGGGCCTAGAATTTTCTTTCTGGCAATTTTTTTTTTTAAACTACTGAGTCTACTTTTTCATGATAAATAAAAATAAGAAGTTTTATTTTTATTATATTTTCAAGTTTTATATACATATATAATCTCCTGGTATAAAAAAGCTAATAATATTTTAATGTTTTAAATATTTGAAATATTTTGAGATCTGAACTTATTTTCATTTCTGAAGAGTTTTCTTGGTAAAACCCTTTTAAAATTAATATTATAAAGGCTTCTAATAATGCTTTCTTCCTTAATGAATATCTTGTCTGCTATTAATGAAGCTAAACCAATTTCCTTTCTGTTACTATTTCGATGGATGACATTTCTTTTTACTATCTTTTTACTTTCGACTCTTCTGTATCCTTTTGTTCCCACACATAATTTTCATAAAAAGTGTATAATTGGTTATTTGATGCCAACTTGACTATTTATGCCCCCCAAAGTAGAGCATTTCACGTAATTATATGAAATGCATTTACTAATACACTTAGGTTTAAGTCTACCGTCTTATACATTCTACCATTTCGTATGTTCTATTTATCTTGCCTGTTCCAATTTCCTTTTCTCTCCTTTGTTGCCTTCATTTGCATTGCATATATGTATGTGTATATTTTTACTATCATCTTTCCTCGTCTACTAATGTACAAGTTATAGATTCTGTTTCTATGTATTTAATAGTTCCTGTAGAATTTACAGCATGCATTCTTAATTTACTAACATCTAAAGTCAATCAATATTTTTGTCTTCCTCATAGATAACATACTTAGGACATTTTAAATCCACTTACTAAATGTATCCACCTCTCAAATTATAGATTATTGTTTTCATGTTTTTAATGTTCTCTTTTTTATTAAAAATCTATTACCACTACTATTTTGTGCAATACATATTGATTTACATCTACCCACATATTTTCCACTTTCCTTGCTCATTTTTCCTTCCTACTTTTGTATTTAGAATTGCTTTTCTTCTGCCTAAATTGCAGCTTTTTAAATGTTCCTTGATGGTTTTCTTATGGCCAGATTTCTCAGTTTTTGTTTATCTGAGCATGTCTTTATTTCATCTTCTTTCTTTAATTATGTTTCCCCTAGACATAAAATTTTAAATTGCTAGTTTTATTCTTTCTGTGCACTGACTGTATTGATGCACTGTCTCCAGCTTCAGTGTTGTGGTTGAGAGCTTGGCTGTCTAACTGCCCATATTTTTGCCAGTAATCCACCCTTTTTTTCTCGGACTGATTTTAAGATTGTCTTTGTTTTTATAGTTCTGCATTTTTCAGTACAGAGTGTCTAA
>NW_017732324.1:549211-562410 GCF_001890085.2 Hipposideros armiger | reverse complement strand
CTTCCTGGGCCAAAAATAGATGATCCTGCCTTGGACGTGTGGAGCTTGGGGGTGCTGCTGTGCAGGATGCTCACGAACACCCTCCCTTTTAGGGGAATGAACCTGGGAGATCTAAAGCAGAAGTTGCTCAGCGGGGAGTACAACGTGCCATCCTACTTATCCTCTGAAGTGGAAAACCTAAAAAACTACCTACACTCAATCCCCAGAAGAGAGAAAATCTCAAAGTCATCATGCCTGATACTTGGCTGAACGTGGGCCAGGAGGAGGAGCTGAAGACTTACGTTGAGCCACCCAGTGATGTCACAGGCCCCTGGGTAACAAGGGAGATGCTGAATCTGGGCTTTCATTGGGAAGACATCAAGAACACGATGTCAAATGAAACACACAACAATGTAATGGCCATGTACCATACATACCGCATCTTAAAAACAAACAAACAAAAAACAAAGTCCAATGTCACATGATCCACGTAAAGCCCTTCCATCCTCCGGAACTCCAGAGCCACAGTCCCTCCTCCGCCCAGGATGTTCACACAGAGTGCTCCAGTTTCCAGCAGGCAGGGCAGCAGCCTATGGACCATGAGTCAGGGCAGAAGGCCCACGAGTCTGCCAGTCCATCAGCCATCCTGGAGTCCAGCACCACCACATCCGAGTCAACCACTGAGTCCAGGACCACCACCCCACCACCCACCCTGGGTTCCAGGACCACCACTCCTGAGCCCAGCCCAGGCTCCAGGACCGCCACCCCATAGCCCAGCCCAGAGCCCCCGATGTCGCCCTGGAGACTCTCCCTCCAGCCATGGCACCAGCAGCAGTGGAAACAGAGAGGAAATCAGGTAAGGCCGGCAGGGGGTGGCTAGGAGATAGATGCCTGAACTTTCAAAGAAAGCTCTGCTGTCTGCTGCCCAAGAAGGGGCACTGCAGATGCAACAAGGTAAAGCCCGTTTAGATTTCGGATGCCAAGGCAGGGGATGTTGAGCTGGGCTCCCTGCATTTTAAATGCTGAACTGGAGGTCCAGGGAGCCTGACCATGTGGTGGGGGAGATCAGCCAGAGGCTAGATGTAAACTGCAGGTGGCAGCAGTGCAAGTACACACTGTGTGCAAGGAGCCCTGGACAAGAGGACTTGGTCCAGCGGACAATGGAGATGTGCCATGTGACCGTGGCATTCTTTGCACGGGATTCACATCCAGGGTACCTGGCATCGCAGTGGCCTTCAGAAGCATTGTACCCAAAATCCCTGGTGAGATTGAAGGACGGCCTGCAGCCCCCTTGGCATATTGTGCTCTCTTGGTCTTCTGTTCCCTTGGCTTTGAACCCTCAGCTCCCCCGTCCATTTCTCCTTTATGGCAGGATGGTGTTGCTTGTTCACATGGACACATGCTGCCTTCTGAAGGACTCACAGTTGGTCCAAGCCAGTTACGGCAACCACTCCCCCCACTCCCTGCTAGCAATTGGTTGGGACAAGGACTCGTGACCCAGTTTAGGCCAATGAGATATTACAGGGAGTACATGGGGGCTTCTTTGAGAGATTATCCTTCCTGAGTGCTTGATGATGACAACAGGAGATGACATCATCTCCCCTGACATTTTGGCTTTGCTTACTTCTCTCTGTGCTGGTGTCATTCACAGATGGTATTTTTCTTTATGAAAGCAAGATGGCCACCAGCAGCTGCAGGATAATGTCATATCCAGTTGGTGCCCCAAAGGAAACAGAGCATCTCTTCTCCCATAATTCCAACACTGTCTAATATATTGGGTTGTCGGAAAAGTCATGACGTATTTTTTCTATGTTTTTCATTGCAAAAATGAGTCATGACTTTTCCGACAACCCAATACATCTTAAAAGTATACATCTTTAAAGTAACATTAGTTGCCAACAACCCTGGATCCCATTCTTATTAGACATCAGAGCATGGTTGGGTCACCATTATTCATGAGAATGGATCATTTCTATCAAAGGTGTTGGAGCATGGAGCAAAAATAAACCCAATGGTTTAACACTGTATTCAGCACTATCCTCGTCAAGCACTAGATTCTACCACCAGCTCAGCTAAATCAAAGAATGGAATCTAATACTTGGCTGGTTATACGTAGAAGAGCTTCCATAGAAATTACCTTAAACTCAGGGTCATTCAAGCCTTTACAGAGTTGGGCAGAAAGAAGCAACATTAATGGGATTGCCTGAAGAACAAATAGTCCCATTTTGCCTCTGCAGGAGGGTTGTCAATGAATGAAGGTCTATCTGGGCAGTGTTGATGTGGGTGAGTGAAGTGAATTAGTCCCGCACCAGGTATGAGGTGGGGAGCACACCAGCCAATTACAGCAGCGGGTGCTTTCCAGCAACTTGTTAACTTTCCGGAAATGAAAATCCAGTGTTGTCTGTGTCCAGCTTCACAGTTGCTAAAAATCTGGATTTTTATGTGAACTTGCCTGATTTTTATGTTAGAATATAATGTTTAAACATAGGCACTCTGGGAACTAAGTCTGTGGCATAAAGACGCCGTACCTGTGGTTTCATGAAACCCTTATGTTGCCAGTTTGCGACCTCTGCTCCAGGTGTCCAGAAATCTACCGAAATGCAGAGCCAGACATGTGGGGCCATTTGCTGGGTGTCATCATATATCACCTCCTTCCAAATGTCCTAGAGATTGCTTTTTCTGATTCACTGAGCTTTTAGGGTTCTTTGGTTCATTTTTTCATCCTAACCTGCTGTTAGTTAGTGGTTCTCCCTGTTGCCTGGGCATCCGTTTGTGAGCCGTTAACGGCTCAGTTAAGCAAATCTAAACGTTCCGTTTCACTCCCCTACTTAGATACGGCCACCACAGCTCAATAAATGCTGTCCTGGGGGTAATGTGCAACACTACTCTCTTCAGCGCTTAAGCTCTCATCCTTTTTGGGACCCATCCCACTGAAACACCTCGGATGAAGTACACCAATGGCCTCTGCATTGCTAGTTCAAAGATCAGGTCTCACTCTTGGCAGACCCACAGCACTGCACACAGTTGATCATTTCTCTTCCCGTAGCGGATTCAAAATCTTTTATTTCTCATCGTTTCAGCATAGGTTTTTGGCCCTGATTGGCTCAGATTAGATTTCATATCATTCTCTGTCATTTATTAATATAATATATACAACACAGTATAATATAATTATTATACATATGTATTTAAACTTAAATTTCCTGACCAAAAAATAAGTAAACCAATAACTACAATACAGTGTGAGAAATGTTATTGTTCATTAAAGGAGAGGGAATTAGGATTTAGGATGTCAAAAAAAAAAGAGACAGAAATATTCATTTCCTTGATTTCTCCTGTTGTAGCGTAGAGGTTCTTGGTTTTCTCCTGCCTCCTCCACTTCTCCATTCAGAAGTATATCACAGCCTGGTTCCCCATGAACAGCTAGAAAAGAGGCCATAATAGATTTGAAAGGGTGTGGAGTGATGATAAGGATAGATAGATGTGTCTACAAGAAACAGAGCTGCAGCCAGATGGGGACGTGGACTTATGACCAGATACAGAGAAAGAGGGAGGCAAAATGGATGCGGGATCTGTTAGAAAGAAAAAGGAGGAAAACCTAAAAGAATTCAGAGATAGAAAGAGGGGAAGGCTTGAGAGGCTCTGACTAGGTGCTACACAGAGTGAGGCAGAGAGAATCCCCAGGCCTCTGGCCTCAAGCCCAGCTCTGGTAAGATAGCTTTCCTCTTCCCTCTCCCCCATTTACCAATTGCTGAGTCCTGTCAATCTCACCCTTTTAACACATCCCAGGTCCATCCTCCCTGGCCTTCCTGAACACTGTGAGGTTCCAGCTGTACCATGTCGTTCCTGGGCAACCTCCAGCTTCTTGCCCTCTGAGACATTTCTTTCTGCAACAGAGTCCTCTTTCTGAAACACAAATCAGATCATATCAGCCCTTACTTAAAATCATTGTGAGTGGCTAAAGGATTGAATAGAAATTTCTCCAAAGAAGTACAGATAGCCAATAAGAACATAAAAAATACTCACCTTTACAACCATTTAAAGAAATGCAAATCGAAACCATCATAAGAAACCACTTTATACCCATGAGGATGGCTACTATCAAAAAACAAAGCAACAAAAAAACAAAAAATGTCAAGTTTTGGTGAAGATGTGGGGAAATTATAAATCCTGTACATTTCTGGTGGGAATGCAAAATGCCTCAGCCATTGTGGGAAATAGTATGGTGGTTACTTAATAAAATAAATATAGAGTTGCCATTTGATCCAACAATTCCACTTTTGGATATATGCCCCAAAGAACTGAATGCAGGACTCAAACAGATATTTGTACACCCATGTTTAAAGCAGCATTATTCACAATAGCCAAAAGGTGGAAACAATCCAAGTTCCCTTCGAAGGATGAATGAACAAAATGTGGTACATATGTACAACGGAAGGTTATACAACCTCAAAAAAAAGGAAATTCTGGTCTATGCTATAACACCCAGTAAACTTTGAAGATAATATGCTAAGTGAAATACGCCAGCTACAAAAGGACAAATATGAGGCCTGACAATTAATTTCACAAGCTTGTTGCACCAATGTTGCTAACCTTTTTTGATATCAGAGGAATTATTCATTATGAATTGGTACCAACTGGACAAACAGTTAATCAAGTTTACTATTTGGAAGTGCTGAAAATGCTGTGTGAAAAATTAGATGACCTGAATTTTTCACCAACAATTCGTTGCTCTTGCATCATGACAATTCACCAGCTCACACAGCACTGTCTGTGAGGGAGATTTAGCTAGTAAACAAATAACTGTATTGGAACACCCTACTCACCTGACCTGGCCCCCAATGACTTCTTTCTTTACCTGAAGATAAAGGAAATATTGATATAGGAAGACATTTTGATGACATTCAGGACATCAAGGGTAATACGACGATAGCTCTGATGGCCATTCCAGAAAAAGAGTTCCAAAATTGCTTTGAAGGTGGACTAGGTGCTGGCATTGGTGCATAGCTTCCCAAGGGGAGTACTTCGAAGGTGACCATAGTGATATTCAGCAATGAGTTATATGGCACTTTTTCCAGGATGAGTTTGCAACCTGAATTGTCAGATCTCATATTGTGTGATTCCACTTATATGATGTACCCAGAGTAGTCAAATTCATAGAAACAGAAAGTAAAATGGTGGTTACCAGGGGTTAGGAGGAGGAGGGGAAAATGGGGAGTTGGTGTTTAATGAGTTCAGAGTTACAGTTTTGGAAGATGAAAAAGGTCTTGGAGATGGATGATGGTGATGGTTTTACAACATTATGAATGTGCTTGATGCCACTGAAATGAACTATGCCACTAAACCTAAAAGTGGTTTAATACGGTAAATTTTATGTTGTGTATATTTTATAATGAAAATTATTTTGTGGCTTCCCATTCATTTTAGGAAAAAAAATCCCAGCTTATTAGCATGATATAACTCCTGGTGCCTGGCACTCTGTTCTGTAAGACTCACCTCAGCCTTCATCACATCCCCTGAGAAATCTTCCCTTAACAACCCCCTTCCACCATCACCACCACACTTCCAAAACTAGGTCCTGCCCTCACCTTGATTGGGTGAGCCTCCTCTTTTCTATCATAGCACCCTTTGTACACTTTCATCTATTATATTGAATTCAAAATTTTTAAATTTGTTTTTGTTAGTAAACCACCATTAGGCTATAAGCTATTGGAGGGTAGAGACTCTCCTGTTGCTCCCCTGCTTAGAACATGGCCTCAGGCCCTATAGATACTTAACATATGTTTGCTATCTGAACACAGGAATGAAGGTGATTGGGATGAAAGGGAAATTCTGCAGTTTGAGCCAAACAACTCATCTCATGTATAAATAGGACTAATCTTAGCAACTGTCTCCAATGGGTTTTGGAGGATGATGTGAGATTGGTAATATTTGTAAGACACTTAGAACAATATTTGACACATAGCAAGTACCCAATAAATGTTAGATATTATTATTTACTTTTATTATTGGATGGCCTATGACACTTTTAAAGTAAGATACTCATATCCCCTTTCAAATAACAATTGCCACAGGCCAAAAAAAAAAAGCAAGGAAATTCCAGACAGATATCATTCCCTCCAGATTCCCAGGCCCCTCTACAGTCTATCTTCAGAATTGATAAGAGGAGTGCATACTTGATATGAACAGATGGGTGGTAGTGTGTGTGTGTGTGTGTGTGTGTGTGTGTGTGTGTGTGTGTGCGCGCGCGCGCGGGGGGGGGCGAGTGGGCTATTCCAAACCAGCCCTTCCTGATATGAACATGGTCAAACCATCCCTTCAGCATGTCAGCTCTGATGATATATAGCCTCTCCCAGAGATGGCTCCTCCCTTGGCTGGAGTAGGGACCTCCCTGAGGAGGACTATTCTGGGGGCAAATTGCCCTCCCCATGTGATTGCATCTGTGCCAGAGTCCCCTGCGAGCCCCACTCCCATGGCCTAACTACCTCAGGTTCTGCTGAGCAGCTAGAGTCCATGTGGCCCTCCTCTACTCCATCAGGGTCATGTTTTCATTCTGATTATGAACAAAAAATATGCTCAGGATTTTATATTCTGCTAGGTCACTCTTGAATTTGCCAAGTTTATTTTTGTTGTTTCTTCAAAAGATGCAACTGTCTGAGGTGTGTCAAAGAGATATATATCAAAGAACATTTTTTCAAAAACAAACTGCATTGTGATTTAATCTGGCAGCCTTTTCTTGCCCAGTTAAAACTCAGGGAGAGTATGAAGAGATATCCAAAATGGGTGTTTTCAGTGCGGGTGAGAAGGTGGTTATTTTAGCCTAAAGGACATAAGGGCAGATCTTGGAAGAATATCTTAGAAGACGGTATACTTTTACCTGAAAGCAGATGGAATAGCATTTAGGGAGATAAAATGTAAGAGCTGAGAGATGGATTCCACCTGGCCTCTCAGCTTTTGTCATAGAATGGAAGCAGGATCAACTGGGAACCAAGAGGGTTAACATTTTGTAAGGTCCTGTAGCATTACTAATTTCTCATTGATTGTTTTTCTAAAGTGATTAGAATAAAAGTCTGAAAACAGAAAGGGCCTCTACACTAGACTTTGGGGCTGCAAAGAGGAAGAAAGCTGCAGAGACTTTAGCCCTTTGTGTCACCTGATGTGTGTGTGTGTGTGTGTGTGTGTGTGTGTGTGTGTGTGTGTGTGTGGCTGCTCAGTGTCCATGACAAAGTTAAGAGAAAATCAGATTGAATCCTGCAGATGTGAAGCCATGACAAGGGAATGAAAGTGAACCAAGTGGCCTCAAGGCTGAACTGTAGAAGGACAGACTCATGTGGTTTGGGATAAGCACTAATAGGCAGCTGGTTCAAGGAAGATCACAGCCCTATAGGAAGGCATGGCTATGCCTGTGGGCATTTGTAAAACCTCTGGTGGTGTCTTTCCTAGTTTGTCCCATAAGCTGTGACTGGAAAGAAATGTGATCACTTTTCTCCTTAATTTTTCATTCACACTTTTATGGTGGCAGAGGCCTCGGTTCCCGCTGTTGATTCCTAATAGGACACGGTTGGGCGGTGGTGCGGCTCTGATGCCCCTAGAGCAGGCAATCAAAGGTTAGTGGGAGGAGCAGGGACAGCTCTCGCCTATGCAGGGTGTGTTGAAAATGGAGTTGAAAAGGAAATGAAAGAGAAGAGAACAATGGTGAAAACACTTAAACTTTGATGTGTCCAGGCGCTAGCTATTCAGAAGGAGGAAACTCAGCCCCGGGAAGGGACCACAGGCACTATTCCTACCCACATACCTATTTCACTCTGACAGCTGTCACCTCCACTCCACCTAAGATAATTGAGAAAGTAGGGCATTACATGCTTTCTTTTATTATCTAGGCCATTGTTTCCCTCTATTAGTAAGGACATTGACCATAGTTACATTTGGTGCTATGATTTAGACTCTGTCTACATGAATATAGAGGATTTGGGTCAGACAGAAATGAAATTCAGTGAGTCCTACAACCCAAGTTTTAGCATAGCTGTGTGCATGTGAAAGGTAAGAAAGTAGGTCAGTATAATGCAAAATAATGGGAGTTGTCTAATGTTCTGGTATTCATACATAGTTTGAGTAAATAAATCAGAATACTAAATCCTATCATCATATTAGTTAGGACAATAGCTCTATATATTCAGTATTATTTATATGAAAATTCCAGATTCCTATTGAAGCATTCATTTTAATACTGTCAACACAAAGTCAAACTTATATATGTAACTGACAGAGTAAATGACTACAGAATCCAATCATAAGAAATTTTTTACTATTGTTTTTCATGTGATAAACAAGGTTGTCCTTTCTATTTCGCCAAATACTAATGTTACCTTTAAATCACTCATAGTATAAGGAGACACACAAACCCCTTAAAACTATGACTTTTGATATATTTATCTTTATGTTTTCATGCAGAATCCTGAAATGAGAAGAAATCATTATTCTTTTTTTTGTTTGTTTGTTTTTTAAATTTCTTTTATTGGGCAAAAGCCATGGTCATTGGTTACACATTGCTTTCATGCTACAATGTCATAGGTGACTCTTTTAAGGAGGGTGCAGCTCACAGTGGCCCATGCGGGAATCGAACCGGCAAACTTGGTGTTATTAGCACCACGCTCGAACCAACTGAGCTAACCGGTCACCCGAAGAAGTCATTATTCTTATATGCAAGATTTCATTGTGATTAAACCTGGTTCTTTACTGTGTGTGAGAAGCAGGGAAAATAGTGCTGAGTCACAGATTTCTTACTTTCTACCTTCCTTCCCTGAAAAATACAATAAATCGTTTTCATCCTAGAAGATCCAAACTATTAAACAAACAAGTGGAAGGGTTAAATAGGTACTTATGTGTGATTCCAAACCATCTGACATAGAGAAAAGGGGCAATATTTTGTTTCAGATTACATTCTGAATCTCTACTACTTGTAGTGGTAACTTAAATGATGGATAAGATATGCAAAAATATTAAAGAAAATTCAGAATTTTCCTTAACTTTAATTTTGGAGAGCCTTTTCAAAGCAAGGTAAAAATAAGTCAAAACATATTTAACTACATAACATTTTAATACCCAGCAGAAACCAGCCTAAATTCAAAGGACAAACAATAGACTGGGGGAAATGTTTACAACACAGAGAAATGTGATAGATGACAGTATATCTGGTATAGTTGCTATCCAACATCAGAGATAAATTTATAAATTAAATCACGCCACTCTTTTGATGAAAACTTTCATTGGCTCCCCATTTTGTGGAGTAAAAGCCAGTGTCATGACTGAGAGGATCCAGCCTAATCTGGCAGACAGCTCCTTCCTGCCTTCGCCACTTGCCTCACACCCCCTGCTCTTGTCCATTTGACACCAGCCACCCTGACCTCCTTGCTGTCCCATGAACACACCAAGCCTGCTGCTGTCTCAGGGCCCAAGCACTCTTGCTGATCCCTCCCCTGAGAACGTTCTTCCTTCAGATATTCCTTTGGCTCCTCCTGAAGGTCCTTGCTATTATCAGTTTCCTAAACAACTTACAAAAAGGAGTGTCACCCTCTCCCACCCCTCCAATCTGGACTCTCCCTTTTCCTTGCTTTATTTTCTCTGTAACAATTTGACATGTTTTTTTGCTCTTGTTTATTCAATTTTAGTCTGCCTTTCTCCACAAGGGTGAAAACTTCATGAAGTCAGGGATTTTGTTCACTGCTCTATCCCCAGCCCACACAAGTATCCTGAATGATGGAGAGGCACAATATTGGCTGAATGGAGGATTCTTGACATACAGTGAGTGTCTATAAACTGATGAGAAAAAGATTAAAATCCAATGGAAAAGTGGCTATAAAATTCACAGAAGAAATCTAAATGAATAATAAACCTATGACAAATGCTTAAACTTACAGAAGTGATTTCAAGCCTCCAATGTGGTGTGTGTGTGTATAAAATGTCATCTTCATCCATTTATCGGTTGACAGACACTTGAGTTGTTTCCATATCTAGGCAATTCTGAGTAATACTGCAATGAACATGGGGGCACAGATATTTCTTTGAAATCCTGTTTTCATTTCCTTTGAATATATACCC
Organism: Hipposideros armiger; assembly: GCF_001890085.2. NCBI lineage: Eukaryota > Metazoa > Chordata > Mammalia > Chiroptera > Hipposideridae > Hipposideros > Hipposideros armiger. The sequence goes on along the minus strand of NW_017732324.1, from coordinate 552,333 downwards.
AGAAGTGGGATTGCAATTGAAATCATATGGCATTTGTCTTTCTCAGACTCATAGATACAGGACAAACTGATGGTTGCCAGAGGGGTGGGGGCAGGGGGTGGATGAAAAAGGTGAAGGGGACTAAGAAGTGTACACTTCCAGTTTTAAAATAAATAAGACAATGGGATGTAAAGTACAACATAGGGACTATGGTCAATAATGTTGTAATAACTTTGTATGGTGACAGATGGGTACTAGATTTATCGTGGAGATCATATTGGAAGGTATATAATTGTCAAATCACTATGTTGGACACCTAAAACTGATATACTATTTGTATGCCAATTATACCTTAATAATTTTTTTTAAAAAGAACAAAACAAGTTTTATAAACTCACAAGATTTAAAATAGGCACGTTCAAATTAAAATGAAATGTTTTTTGAGAGACAAAAATAATGTTAAATAACAATGGTGTAGACCTCAAAATCATAATGTGGAATGTCAACTATACTTTAATAACATTTAAAAAAAATAAATTAAATATAAAAAATAACTTGAGAAGTTGTCATTTTGGATGCATCTTCTCTATAACTGGAGGAAAAATAAGGTAACATTATAGCAGAGAACTAGTATAATCATCAACAGTAAACAAGCAGAATTTTGAGAGGGTCAGTGTCCTCAAGAGGGTCAAACAAACACCCAAAAAGTGTAGGGTCAAGGTAGAGCATGACCAGATGCACTAATGATGATGCATTGCCAGTATTAATGAGGGCTCACCCCACACCAGGTACTGTACTGATTACTAAGGTCTAACTCATTAATTTTCACACAGCCTATAAAGTGGGCACTCTTTATTACACCCATTTTATAGATAAAATGATTGGTTCAGAGAGAGTCGCATGACTAGAAAGTGGTAGAACAAGAACTCCAGCCCAGGCCTGTCTGATACAGAACGCTTGTCCATAATTACCATGATTCCTGGCTCCCAGCAAGCTAATGGTGATATGCATTTTAGGATCCTACATACTACACCCATCAGGCAGGAGGTATTACACAGTTAATAAAAGGCCAAGCTAGCCTTCAGAGGTACTCACCAGTAAGAACCTGTAGCATTACAGATACAAACTGTGTGACTGTGTATAAAAAGTGGGTCACATCGGTTCATCATTTGTCCTGCTCCATGAGTCTCATAAATTGCACTGCAGCACAGAGCATAGACTGAATAAAACAGGTTTGTTGCACAAGAGAAAACTTACACAAGCAAGATAAGAAAAGGATCTTCTTATTTGTCCTTCAAGTGACCTGCCAGGGTTTGGGTACTCTGGCCTGCAGTGTGGCTCTGTATACCTAGAGGGATGGCATCCCTGTGGCTTTTGCTTTTGTAGGACAAGCATGTTTATTGAGAGTCAAAATGTGCCAAGAATGCAACATGGATAGAAAGAAGATGATAGAACTTCTGACTTCAAAGAATTTAATGTTTGGATGGAGAGTCAGACACAGAAGCAAATATTAGGGTTGTGATTTAAGTGTTATGAGAAAGGTAGGTACTTGGTCCTTGGGTGCAAAAGAAAGGCATATGACCCGATTTTGTGCAGTCGATGAAGGCTTCCTAAGAGAGGTCTTTTTCAAAGCAAACCTTTAGTTCATCTATGTGAAGTCAGAGGTACTGGACAAAATGACCTCTTTAGTATCTTCAGAGCTCTGTGACACTGAGCATGGTGAATGCATCTATGAAAACTGAACTGCTAAGCTTCTCTGCCAAAGATATGAGAATGAAAGAGCTCTGAAGAGCCATTAGGGTGATTTAGCTAGGGGGACCAACTCTTCAGGGGTTTGTTGGATACTTTCTAAATGTTACAATGCTATATTAGTCAGTGACAAGAAAATCATTAACCGCTGTAGTAACTAGCTGCTATATTATTATGGAGTCTCCAACATTGTAAGACCTTCTAGAATTGAGGAAGTGACTATATGTAGGTCTGAAGTGACCCTTGAGCTGAAGTAAGGTATAGAAATTGGGACCTTCCTGCAATTCACCCTGGACTGTGATTTTTTATTCCACCTCCACCAGTTTCTTTCTAGAGAAAAGAAAATGAGCAGCCTTCTGGACCACCAGACTGAGCTAGTGCTCCTTTCAGAGTCATCAGCCATGAAAATGAATTGTTTACACATCCTTTCTGTGGTTTCGCTTTCAAATTTGTTGATTAAAAAAGAAAGAAAAATGTCATGACCTAAGAGAACGCAAGAGGAGGATGGGGGGATAGAACAGATGATATTTATGACTGACTGCGAATTTTAATCTCAGTAGTTAAAATGATTAACTTGGGATCACTGGAAATGGAAATAGTTGACTTAACAGATGGTAGGCAGCTCTTGTCAGAGAAGACTGTTCTGAGCATGAGCCTAATTGAGTAGTTCATATCTGTATAAATTAACATTTTTTAAAGCTATGATATTCTCAGAGAATTTTCTGGGTAAACATTTAGAGTTTCTTCTAAATGTTTCTATGTCTTTGCAGTGGAAAACTTATCATTGGACAAAGGTTAATTTCACCAGTTCAAAAATTATACATTGGAAACTCAAATGGACCATGATCTGTCTCAAAAAATGATGCAAAAATCTAACAGCTGAAGATGTACTCTTTTTCTGGCTCTCATGATGTTCTTCTGTAAGATCTGTTGTTTGAACAACTCCTTGGGGCAAACATCTGCCTACTTGAAATCTTATTAGGAAAATAACTTCATTTAAATCTTCCCTCATAGCCCTCTCATGCAAATTTCAGTGTATAATCAAGCAGGCTAGGGAAAATTGAAGCAATTAAGTATGTCTAAATTAAACATTTTTATTTTTTTATTTTTAGGTATATTCTATAGTAATTTTTACCTATAATCACAAGTTTAACACTGAATATTTGTAATTTTCTTCTTTACATTCCTAAAAATTAGCCCAATAACACCTAAAGCTTATGTGATGCTATATTGGGCCCAGTTGTTCCTGGGAACTGTAAAAGTAGACACTGGTAGTAATTAAATTGACATGTATAAGTCCAAGGTAGGGCTCACAACAGAAAGGAAACATTTTTTTTATTTCTAAAAGATGCAAATCATGTAAGGAAGGGGAACAAAAACATGTTGATGCCAGG
>NW_017732324.1:532030-540670 GCF_001890085.2 Hipposideros armiger | reverse complement strand
CTCCAGCAAAATGTTTATTATTTGGAAACAACAAAAGATTGCAGTTTGGGACATGTGGTTTAATGGCAAACCATGCATAAGTCCAGTGAAACAAAGGGGAGGAACACTCTCTAATGGACTTGGGACGGGCTGTTGTACACGGAGAATCCACTGGAGGAAACTGAAAGTTCAAACTATAGCAACTTTTCATTGGCTGAGTTATGGCAGTCTTCCATTGGCTGAACTGTTACTGAGAGAGGAGGAATCTTTCTTCTCCCGCTGAGGTGGCGAAGTAGTATCACTTCCTGTCAGAGATGCAAGGTACGTCTCCTCCTTTTGGGGTCAGTACTGTGCGCTGGTTGACACATCATACGTGGGAGTTCTCTCTTCTAGCTTCTCGGCTTTATTTTAAATGAGGTTCTTGTTTATTAATTTTCACAGAAGACACAAAAAAGGCTGGAGTGCTCAGTACACATTTAATAACAGTGCTTTCATTTTATGCTAAATATATTATCCACACAAGAGTGAGGGCCTGGAGGTTAGAGGAGGGTGTGACTGGGGGTTACCGTCCATCCTAGAGAGATGGCAGTTCCTGGAGCTTTCCAAAGAAACCTAGTGGCTGATTTAAAACTGAAGGCTCCTAGTACATGCTGACCTCCTCTTCCGGGCCTTGCTGCTCTTTCCTGGGATGGCATAGTGATTTAGCAGCTTAGTCCTCCTTTCCAGGCTCTTCCTGACTGCCAGGCATAGATTGCCCCTCAGACACCCACAGTGCTCTTCCGCCATCTTGAGCTGCCCTGCTGATCCAGGGCCAAGCTCCTGGTTCCTCCGCCTATGTTACTTTGTTTTGGCCCTCACCTTTCTGCAGGACCTGCAGTCTCCTAAAATGCTGAGTTACAACATTGTAACCAGACTCCCAGGAGAGTGCCAGACTTTGTCCCCCCCCTCGACCCACCCAAGGTGACATTCTCTACCTCATCGTGTGGTGAGAGCGTGAAACTTGCTGGATTTCTATCACAATTGGTTTTGGTTCAAGGATTGCCAGGTTGGATGTCTGATGGGCTGTAGGCATGGTGTTTGGTTCGGTTTATTTCCCTCCCTATTACCAAGCTGGAGATAAAAAGTCTGTGCCAGTGGATATGTCCATCTGCTTCTTCCCACCCTTGGATTTATTCAGTAGCCTTTAAGAAGAAAGAGTTATAAGACATTGAAATTTAATACAACTCTGTTATTGGACATCTTTTGTCCTCAAAGCAGATCTCTAGGTCCTGCAGGTGAGGAAGCAGGGGTGTGGCCTGGAAGGGACTCAGGGTTTTCTTTTCTTCACTGTGCTGACTTAGAAAGGAACTGAACATTAATTCTTCAATTTAATGCAAAAAGTTCAAACATTATTTTATGCATTAAATATTTTAGTAAGTAAAGTTTTTATATTTATCTAAAACAGAAATTATGCTCAGATGTACAGATTTTTTCTTTTGTGTNTCGAACCGGCAACCTTGCCTGTTAAGAGCACATGCTCTATCCACTGAGCCATCTGGGTGGCAGCTCAGCTCAAGGTGCCAAGCTTAGTCCCTCAGTCACAGGTGGGCATAGGCCACCATCGAACAGGCAATGTTGTCATTAGGAGCATGTGCTCTCACCAGCTGAGCCATCCTGCCACCTATTGGCAACTCAGTGGCAGCTCAGTTTGGGCACAGCTAGGGCAAAGCTCACTGGCCCATGTGGGAATCGAACCAGCAACCCTGTTGTTCAGAGCTCGTGTTCTTAAGCAAATTCTTAACCAACTGAGCCACTCAGCCAGCCCTTCCATTTTTCATCTTATCTGTTTTTGGTTCTTCGGGTGACCACCTCCATATATCTAAACTATGCGATTACAGCAATATTTCTTGCTTACTGTAACTCCGACCCAGTAACTCCCTGTTACAATAGATGAGGAATTAAGCATACTTAGGCTTCTCTCCCTCTTTTCTCCCACTTCTCACTTTTTGTTGGTTATGTTATAAATTTTGGATCTTGTTTTGGTTATCTCTATACCTCTAAATAATGTACTCACACCTCTCTTCATCCATCAACTTTAGATAGCATCTGCAGACACCCATTAGGTGAAGAAATATGACTTCATACATTCCTCCTGAGAAAAGATTCATTATTTTTACACTGTCAAAGTTTCTAGTATTTATATTCCTTTCCACTCAAACGAGAAGGACCTCAACAACCTATAGACTAGTACCCCTAGCCCTCCTTTGATGGGTTATAACTTTTTTAGAGAGCAGTTTCCCAGTTTTAGCCTGGGGGTTAATACCACTGATGGTAAAGAGTTCAGAAAGTAGGGGAAGGAGTGGGGGGGACACACTGGCAGGGTGTTTCATAGACAGGCCTTCAGTTACCACCAGACTTTTGCCATATTTTCCATTCCCATTCCCCTCACTTGCCAGTCTGGAATTTCAAGCTATGCCCAAGCGTACCACGAAGAGAGTCTACTAATACTGATGCTGAATGGGGACTTTCTGTATTCTTTTTTATCCACAAATGTGATCTTATCAAATTTCCAAGATTTTACCTAATTTTGAATTTCTATCAAACTCTCTGGCTAGTTTATGGACTCACTCTCATTCTGAGTGTTATTATGGATCTATTACTTTTGCACTCCTTTGGGAGAGAAGGGAGTAAAATAGGTGTGTTTGGGCCACCATCTTGAACAGAAAATCTTGATTCTTTATTCTAATCCTTACTCTTTAGCCAAGACATTTAATTCTCTTTCTTTTATGTAGAAATTGGAATGAATGCAGTTCTGGTGAGTCATTTACTGTTCAAAGAGATGGAATGCCTTTCTAAGAAATCTTCACCCCTTCCTAGTTAATCAGCCCTTCTTGACTTAATACTAGAACAGTGAAACTATACTCTTGCTTCCTACAAACTGAATTGCTCGCTATTTTCTAAAAATAACTTTAGTTTCCTACCTTTATACTTCTATTCCACTGTTTTCCCACCCCCAAAATGCTTCCCCACCTCAGTACCTCCCACTCTAAATGCTCTCTGTCCTGCAGAGATATGAGTCAAAGATCAGCCACTTCGCTGAGCTTTCTCCAACCTCAGCTAGTACTTCTCTGTGATCTCATAGCACATTGCAACCCTTGGTACCTCTCTATCAGATATCTCACATTCACTTTGAATTGTGATTATTTGTGCAGTATCTCACCTTCCTTCACCCATATCCTTATGGAGCACAGGGTGTTATGTCTTAATCATGCTTGTATCCTCTACATCTCTTAGACAGTGGGAACTCAACAAAACTTTTCAGATTTCCCACTGGAGCAAAATGCCTTCTTTTCTGCTCCTATATGTTTGCCAGGGATGTTTTTTTTAGGATTCTTTCTGTTTCATAGGCATGGTTTTCTCAACAATTTGTCTTAAAAATTCTTAGTATTAATTTATTTCTACACTCAAAGATGTCCCAGTTCCATGTTCTATACAAACATGGGATGGGTTGAGGTTTCAGTGTGGGGTGAAATGAGGTTGATGAAAAGTGATTAAGAAATAAAAACAATGTGTGAAGATATTTTATTGTTTTACCACAATGGCCTCTTCAAGACTTGGAACCACTGAGTATTAACATAATGGGAAACTTGGGAGAGAACTTTTAAAGGTAGGTGGGATTACAGCTGAAAACTTTGCTGCTATGCAAATTATCCCAGCCTTGGAAAACAACATGTTAATCAGTTTTACTTGGTTATGCTGCAGTTACAAACAACTCTTAGTGACTTGCAACACAGGTTTAGTTCTAACTCATAGTACATGTCAGGAGCAGGTCAACCATGGTTCTGCTGTATGTGTCCTCTTCATTTTTGGCTCTGAGCTAAAAGACTTCACCTATTTAGGATATGCTGGTCTTGTGGCAGTAGAAAAAGAATAATGGAAGTGTTACATGATGACTTTATAAACTTCTGCCCTAACAGGAAATCCACCATTTTCTCTTACATTTCATTGGCTAAAAGAATTCACATGGCTAAGCCTAATGTCAAATCGATAAAGAAATATAATTCTCCCAAAGCAGTGGTTCTCAACCTTCCTAACGCCACGACCTCTTAATACAGTTCCTCATGCTGTGGTGACCCCCAACCATAAAATTATTTTCGTTGCTACTCTATAATTGTAATTTTGCTACTGTTATGAATTGTAATGTAAATATCTTTTTATTTTCCGATGGTCTTAGGCAACCCCTGTGAAAGGGTCATTTGACCCCCAAAGGGGTTGCAACCCACAGGTTGAGAACCGCTGTCCCAAAGGGATGGAAGAAAATAACTGGGAAAAATTATATAAACTACCTCACCTCAGAAAATAAGTATTAATGGCAGTAATAATAATACATTACAAATGAATAATAAAAGCTACAAGTAGACACCTCCATGTGTCAGACACTAAGCAACATTGTATTTTATCCTTAGACAGCTTTGCCAGGTAACTGGTAGGAAACACTCTCAGAAAGTTTAGTTTATTAGCCTAACGCCACCTAGTTAGGTGGAGAAACAGTATTCTAAACCAGGTTTCTTGGCACACAGTAAAAAGTAAATAAACTTCCTTTTTGGGTCAAGGCAAAGCCACCAGGGCAATACACATACTCTTATACCAGTCACATGTAAAAATGTGCTCCCAAAGCACTGCCTTATTTATAGTTTTTTTTTCTTTTCTTTTTTAAAGATTTTATTGGGGAATTGGGGGATGGGAACAGTGCTAGGGAATTGGGGGAAGGGGAACAGACAATTTGTTGTCCTTTTGTTCTTCAGTCTAGTTGTGGAGGACGTTGCTTCACTGGCCCAATTTAGCACCATCATTGTGCTCTTCTCGGGCGAGGCAGATCAGTCACCGGCTTCTGGACGGCCGCTCACTACGGCTGCTGGCTGCTCACGCTGACTGCTGGCTACACACGGTAGCCCATGGCAACCCACTGCAGCAGGGGCTGCAGCCTACGCCGTCGCCGGCGACTCATAGCAGCCCAGCTCCAGGTTGAGCTGTTGTTCAGCATCTTAGCTGTAGAGGGCAGTGTCACTGGCCCTCATATGTGGGATCTGAACCGGGGCCCTCTGGCAATCCAAGCCAGCTCTTAACCAACATGCCCCTTGGCCGGCACCTTATTTATAGTTTTGGTTTCCATCTTTTTGTCTGAAGCTGCCTTGGTAGTCTCTAACCTTCTAGCTTCTGATCTCTTACCTTCTCTCACTCATGAAACCTGGGGTTTGTCATCATTTTTATTTGACTTTTGGGGAGGTCTGTTTTTCTGGCTCGACTATTTTCTGTTGCTCTGAGTAACCTTCCAGGGCCTAACCAGAAATCTTGAAATCTCCCTCCCGTACATGATAATGGCACCAGCAAAACCAAACCTAATCGAACTCTAAGGTGACTGGGTTTAAAAGAGCTTTGATAAAGTCAAGCTACTCTCAGTGACCCTCTATAAATATTCAGAGACAAGGATCATTATGATAATTTATTATGAATATAAATTGTTCCCGCTTAATTTCAATTTGTCATTTGTTAAGTAGTCCTATTATTTTAATGTATAAAAGATCACTTAGTGATATATTCTGATAATTCCTGAAATCTGTCACCTATCATAGGAGAATAGCATTGGCAGTCCTCCAACACTTACCTAAGGCAAAGCACAATCAGCCAAGAAGGTAAATATTCAAAGTGAGGAAGGTTGGTTTGTACAGTGAACAATACTGAATCACACATTGCAAAATGTTAATGTAATTAGCAGTCTGTTTATCAACTTATCTGTATCATGGAGATGTAGAGGGGTATTGCCAATAAAAGACTTTTTTATCTTCATGATTGAAATCGTCTGTATAATTAATTCATGAGCAAAAAGCAAAACAGGGACCAAGGCTGAGGCACAAGTTGGTTATGCAGGTCATCTCTATTGAGTTTAAATGCATTCTCTTGCTTCCAGCCTCTGTCCTGTTTGTCAAACAAATAGAGTCAATTTGCTTAGAGTTCATTTAACTCTAATTTTACATCAAACAAGTAACATCACTCTGTAATCATTAACTGTTTTCTTAGATATTAAATATGAAAGTTCCTCTGATTGCTAAGCCCATAATTAAGAGAGAAAGGAAACTGGTAATGTTACAGCTGTTTTCCCATTGGTAACCACCACGTGGTTAGCAATGAATATAGCTATAGTTGTTCAATATAAATGGGAACTCCTAAGGAGACTCAGAGACAATAAAGGAAGGCAATTAAGACTGCCTTCTGTGATTGTAATGCCACAGGAAAAAAGAGAGGGTCCACATGTATGCAGGAATTTTTTATAGTGGAGGAAAGGTAGCACAAGTTCCCCTGGTTGGATATGGATAACCAGCAGTAGTGGGCTGGGAGCAGAAGGAGTCAAGGATTCAATTTGTATTGCTGGAGGGCCTTAGGCACTCTGTTCAGAGCTTCACTATTGTCACCTATAAAATAAGGATAATAATGCCTGCGTTATGAGACTGATATGAGAATTAAAGGAGGTAATAGGTGTAAAGTTTTTAGTACTTGATAATTGTAGCTAATATTATCTGCTAGTCTTTAAACTCTAGAATGGGGATTTTGATGGTCTTATTCACTGCCATATCTTTGGCCCAAGAATGGTTTCTGATTTATATAGTGGACCCTCAATAAACATTGATTGAAATAATGAATAAACAAAGAAAGTGATAAATGAATAGAAATGAGGAACTTAAAAGAAATCAGTTTATGGAAGAGATTGGTTTATAAGAACAAATTAAAAGAATTCTGGTTAGCTAACAGGAAACATGTATATGAAAAGCTAAATTCTAGGGCAAGGCAGGCATGTTTTAAATCATCTTACAGAATTAGCAGAAATAAGGGTCTTGAAGGGAAGTAAAATTTCTGTATTCTCAGGAAATGGTTTCAATGTTACATGTTATTAGTCTATTGAGTGATGTTCCACAGTAAAGGTAAGGGACCATTGTCATGAGAAAATGGTAAAAGTTGTGGGGATATATAACAAAGCAGCATTGCACTGAGCTAGACAAAATGATTGTACCATGATGTTCTGCCTCTGACAATGGTTCTCTGACAGTCTATAGGCAGAAAAAGGTTAGACTCTTCTTCCAAAAGCCAAGAGACAGAATCTCAAACAAGGTTTTTAGTCCTATACCTACACATGCTTGTTTGAAAACATAACATAGTCAAGTTTCATGATGATGTGTTTGTACAGTTATAGTTGACTGCTTTTGGAAAAATCAACAAGATTTTGCTGTTGGTTCTGTACTCTGCTCATTAGAAGAGGTGAAAAATTATCCTGCATAATTATCCTTTATAATTTGACGGTTCTAGTCTTTTAAGACAACGTGTGAAGTTTGAGAGGAATGGACAGCTGTTAAACAACTCACAACCAACCTAAAGTGAAGTTGTGGCATTTAAAACTATTGCAAATCCAATATGAGATATGGAAACCATTGATGAAGGTGTTCAGGGCAATGCTGTAGTTTTGACTAGGGCTCTAGAATGGAAGTTTGCACAAAGCTGAGACTTCAATAAGAGGTCTAAAATGTAATTATGATCAAAGTCAGAGTGATATGATAGTCTGAGATATCTGCAGACTGCTTTTTGATGGGGTACACATAGTATTGCTCAGCTCACATTAAATATTAAGTTATGTAGTCCTCAAGGCAAAACAAAGTGAAATTACTTGCATTTTGTTGAAGAATTAGTCACTAAAGACTTCAGAAATTGGAGTGTAGACAGAGTGAGTAGATAAATCAATCAACAGAAGGAAGTGTCAATCATTGCAACTGATCCCGACAGATTTGCCTACATAAATCTTTACTGTTCAGTGAGGCAATGACTAGCTCAGTTGGTAGGTTCTCTTGTTTCTCCAGGTAGGTCCTTGGTTTGTGCACCTGCAGTAAAACCACCAGAAGGGGACATGGAACATAAATAGCATAGCAACAGTTTGACATAACAACACTTTGAATGGTGATACATGCTACTGGGAGCAGGATTGAGGGACAGATGTCAGTTGGCTCCAGAATTTGTTTGGTGACTTTTCAATGAGAATTGATCTCACAGATCAACTGGCAATTTTTCATTTCATGGTTACTCCAAACTCACTGGGGACCTATAGTTACTCTTTTAGTGCAAGGTGAGCTCCTTTCTCAAGTAAGTAATGCCACATCTCAAAGGAAAGCCAAAGTCTTTACTTAGGAATATAATATCCCCTTACAGGGGCTGAGAGAAATGCAGTCCTCGAGATTCTATCAATTAGGAGGCATCTTCCTTAGAAGCAAGATGTAGAAGCTGTGTCTGGTTTTGCTCACTGTGCCTCTACCTAGTTGGTACTCAGTAATATTGGCTTAATCATGCTGAAATTCCTGAGATAAGTACATATAGCCTCTCCAACGGGTATTCTTTGGAGAAGGTGATTTCCTAAGTGAATATAAGTTTTGTTTAAAGTTATTTCATTAGGCCATTTGTTTTTTAGGAGCAAATGTAAAATTCAGTGTTTCTCCTGGCTTCACTTTATAAAGTTTATTTTCTTTCAACATTAGTTTCCTCATAAATCAAAAGAAAATACAAACACTATCCCTCCCACTCTTTTGTTCATGTATCAAAGACACAGAAAACAAAACAAAACAAAAAACACAGCAGACCAGGGCC
>NW_017732324.1:524894-526385 GCF_001890085.2 Hipposideros armiger | reverse complement strand
GGGAAAAAAAGCCCCACCCCTGGTTGACAGCTCTAGGCCTGAGGATTTGTTTTGAGGATGCTTTGTTTGGCCTGAGGTTAATAACAATTTATAAACTGTTAAATGTCACAAAGAAATTGAGTTAGAATGTCTTTGGGTCCTGTGTGCATTGTTATTGCAATCAGCTATCATGGGGCTGCAGACTCATGGTATACCAGCATGGCGGGGGCAGTAGTAACATGAGACAGAGGACACCATCATGGGTGAACAAGGCAGTTAAAGAGTCTCATATGGACCTGAGAAAAACACTCCAGAATGTGACCACAATAGGCTTCCTCAGCCTCTCTCATATCCTTTGGCCCTAACGCATGACAAATTCATTCATTTCTATATTCTGGGACTTAGAGGTTTGTGAAGTTGGTCCTCAGGAAGGTGAAGAGGGGATAGGACACTCACTATGGCTGAGGACCCTGGGGACTAGTGGAAGAGGGGGATCACTAATGACAAACAGACACCAAACCTGCATCTCTCATCATAAGAATGAATGTTAAGTGTGCAGAAAGAAGTAAAAAGGCAGAAATCCAGACAACACACACACACGGGGACATACACTGATAGATGGAAAATGGATGTACTGACGGTGCTGGAACACTACTGCAGTGCATCTGTATTTGCTTGGAGGTCTAGGCTATTTGTCAAGGTTTATAACTTGGCTATAAAAATACATTTGTGACATTTTAAGTCTCAGCCTGAGAGCAAATTTTGATTTTTTTAAATACAAACTTATCATTCCAAATCTCATTCTGGCAGCTTTTTTAGGGCTTGATGAATTGTTTCAAAGATGTTTCTTGCTTCTAAGTCTCTGTTTTATTGCCAAGCTTATAATACATAAACTGTTTTGAATTTTGTTAAGATGGTGAGTGATTAGGCAGTGAAATGAGTTTAAAACAGAAAACACCAAAGAGGTTTAACAGGATTAAGAGAGAAGAATAGTATATTTTATGTAGTTAGGCTATTTCTAAGAATTCAAATATGCCTCCTCTGGATATATATTTCCATCATGGAACATAATAAGAGAGCTCCAAAAATATCACTATGTTCTTTAGAAGACAGGGTAACAATTTGTTCTCTATCAACAGCAGTATTGTGTATTTCAAACAGCTTTCAGCTGGGATCTCTAAGTTCTGTACAAATATTATTCAAACCACCTCACACCGAATAGATGTTGCCATGGTTGGTCATTGATTACAGCAGGAGTTTGAGAGCTAGGCACTCTTGAACTTGGCTCAATTTTTTATGACCCAAAGTCAAGTGGCTCAGAACATGTGGGTGCTTCTCAGGCCAAGAGGCTCTTTTAACTGCCAAACTCATTGTCACAGTTACACAACTTTGTACACCCTAAGATTTTAGGATTCTGATTGCAAGTTATAAAAATCAACTGAGAAAAATAAAGTAAATATGAGCAATTTATTGTACAGAACCAGGGAACTCTAGAACACAAAGACAGGAAGG
>NW_017732324.1:521926-523359 GCF_001890085.2 Hipposideros armiger | reverse complement strand
CATGTGTAAGAATCTCCTTCCTCTTTAAGGCAGAATAACATTCCATTGTTTTTATATACCACATTTTGTTTATCTGTTAATCCACTGATGGTCACCTTTGTGCTACTGCGAATAATACTACTATGAACATGATGTACAAATATATGTTTGAGTTCTTGATTTCAATCGTTTGGAGTAGGTACTCAGATGTAGAATGCTAGATACTATAATAATTCTATTTTTAATTTTTTGAGGAACTGTCATAGTGGTTTCTACAGAATGTACCATTTTACATCCCCACCAGCAGTGCTCAAGGATTTTGACTATATCCTCACCAATACTTGTTTTCTGTTTGTTTGTTTTTTTAATAGCCATCTTAGTGGGTGTATAGTGGTATCTTATGTGGCTTTGATTTGCGTTTCCCTAATGATTAGTGATGTTGAGCATCTTTTCATGTGCTTATTTGCTATTTGTGTATCTTATTTGGAGAAATGTTTATTTGAGTCCTTTGTCCATTTTATTTTATTTTTTTAGGGGGGGAGAATTGGGGGGATGGGAACAGTGCTGGGGGAATTGGGGGAAGGGGAACACACAAATTACTGTCCTTTTGTTCTTCAGTCTAGGTGTGGAGGATGTTGCTTCACTGGCCCAAGTTGGCACCATCATTGCGCTCTTCCCGGGCGAGGCAGATCAGTCACTGGCTTCTGGACAGCCACACACGGCAGCTGCTGGCCACTCACGCAGGCTGCTGGCCACACACAGTAGCCCATGGCAACCCACTGCAGCACAGGCTGCAGCCTACGCCGTCGCCAGTGACTCACGGCAGCCCAGCTCCAGGTCGAGCTGTTGTTCAGCATCTTAGCTGTAGAGGGTAGTGTCTCTGGCCCTCATATGTGGGATCCGAACTGGGACCCTCTGGCATCCCAAGCCACCTCTTTAACCATCACGCCCCTGGGCCAGCCCATGTCCATTTTAATTTGTTTGTTTTTTCTGTTGTTGAGTTATAGTTCTTTATATATTCTGGATATTAACCCCTTATTGGATAAATAACTTGCATATATGTTCTTTCTGTGAGTTGCTTTTTCACTCTGTTGGTGGTGTCCTTTGACATACAAACATTTTAAATTTTGATGTAGTCTAATTTATCTATTTTTTCTTTCATTGCCTGTGCTTTTAGTGCTATATGTAAGACATCATTACCAAATTCAATGTCATGAAATTTTCTTCCATTTCTTTAATGAGCATTATGGTTTCAGCTCTTAGATTTAGGTCTTCAAGCCATTAACTTTTGTAGGCATAACCCACAGAACCTAGAAAGTTGGTATTAAATTATTAGTGACTTCCCCTTTTGTGGTTAAGAGGCATTCACCATTTATGTTCTGAGGCATGGAAAAGAGGAAGCATTGTTCACATTTCTGTCCTCATTAAGATGTTTGAAAATCACAAAGATTTGC
>NW_017732324.1:516917-519621 GCF_001890085.2 Hipposideros armiger | reverse complement strand
GACATTTATATAACTTAAGAAGTGATCCCCCTGACTAATCTAGTACTCACCTGGCAGTATACATAGTTATTACCATGTTATTACTAGATTTCTTATGCTTTATTCTGTATCCCATGACTACTTTGTAGCAAATAATTTGTACTTCTGAATGCCTTCACCTTTTTCTCCCAGCCTTCCAACTCCCCACCCATCTGGTAACCATCAAAATGTTCTCTGTATCTATTAGTTTCTTTGTTTTGTTTGTTCATTTTGTTCTTTAGATTTCACATATAAGCAAAATCACATTGCATCTTTTTTTCTCTGTCTGACACACTCCACTCAGTACAATACCCTCCAGGTCCGTCCATGCCACCGCAGAAGGCAAGAACCCATTCCCCTTCATGGTTGAGCAGTATTTCATTGTATATATGTATCACCTCCTATTTATCCATTCATCCATTGATGGGCCCTCAGGCTGCCTCCACATCTTGGTCATTGTAAACAATGCTGCAATGAACATATGAATGCACATGTCCTCTGGAAATAGCATTTTGGGATTCTTCAAAAAAATACCCAAAAGTGGGATTACTGGCTCTTTCTTTATCTCCTATTATAACCTTTGTTTTAAAGTCTTCTTTGTCTGGTATGAGTACTGCTAATCCAACTTTTAAAAAAAATTTCTATGTTCATGAAATATCTACTCCCCACACATTACTCTCAGCCTGTGTGTATCTTTTCATCTGAAGTTTCTTATAGGCAGCATAGGTAAGGGTCTTATTTTCTTATCCATTTAGCTACCCTATCTTTTGACTAGCTCATTTAATCTATTGACATTTAAAGTAATTGTTGACAGATATGTAGTTATTGCTATTTTATTATTTATATTATTGATCTTTTTAGTGTGTGTGTGTTAAAAAAATCCCTCCAAAAATCTTTTTAATACAGATTGAGTGGTAATGAACACCTTTAGCTTCTTCTTATCTGAAAAGCTCTTTATCTATCCTTTGATGCTAAATGATAGCTTTGCTGGGTAGAGTAATCTTGGCTGTAGGTCATCACTTTGAATATGTCCACCAATCTCTTCTAGCCTGCAAAGTTTCTGTTGAGAAATCAGTTGACAGTCTTATGGGAGCTCTCTTGTGGGTAACTAACTGCTTTTCTCTCACTGCTTTTAAGAGCCTTTCTTTGTCTTTAACCTTCGGCATTTTAATTACGATGTGTNTATATGTAAGACATCATTACCAAATTCAATGTCATGAAATTTTCTTCCATTTCTTTAATGAGCATTATGGTTTCAGCTCTTAGATTTAGGTCTTCAAGCCATTAACTTTTGTAGGCATAACCCACAGAACCTAGAAAGTTGGTATTAAATTATTATTGACTTCCCCTTTTGTGGTTAAGAGGCATTCACCATTTATGTTCTGAGGCATGGAAAAGAGGAAGCATTGTTCACATTTCTGTCCTCATTAAGATGTTTGAAAATCACAAAGATTTGCAAAAACTTAAACATTATTTAATTCTCCAAATTATTTCCCAAGATGTCTCAAACTGTACTTAGGGAGTCATTAGGTTATTTCAGGGAATGTGAACTCTGATATGATCTAACAGGTGCATTTAAAAGTTTTTGGAAAAGCTGATTAAAATAATATTGTTTTCAGTAAATGATTCCTCAGATATTCGTGGTATTTTAAATATGTTCAATGGATTTGATTTACCATGAGATTTTCAGTGTTCTGACATCCAGCAAGCATCTGAAATCATCTTGGGATCATTGTCCATTTCTTTTGTCTTCTCTGTGCTAACTCTAGGTTTCTGTCTAAGGACACATATAGTCTCAATTGCACTGTAGGTGTTGATCACCACATATAAATATCATGTACATGAACACATCTGTCCTCCTTTGTATATTAACTGGTAAGAAAAGAAAACCATTTTCCTATAAAACCAAGGGCTTGCTGCACAGGTCAATCCTGGCAGTCTCTGGTGAAGCCTCTATATTTAAGCACCCTCAACTCTAATCACCTGGTGGCTTTATTGCTGCAGGAATCACTAGGAAACCCATCAGTGAATACATGAGTAGATTAGTTATGAAATTTTTAAAGAAAAGTAAGCCTTTATTTTCTTGTTTCACAAATAAAGCTGACTGAGCTGGTTTCTGAAATTGCTAGCTTTTATAATACATTTTAGGCGTTAGGAAATCCCAGTTTAGTCAAAACTAATTCAGGTTATTGTTTGGCTTGAACCAAAAATTTGGGAAGGCTCCCAAAATGGCTTTAGGGTTCTAGCCTACTAGCAGTTCATCCAGGGTTGGAGTAACCTGTGGCTCCTTTGACTTATTGAAGCCAATCTCCAAGGTTTACTGGACCTAGGAGGGAGCAAGGTATGATGTTTTCTAGAGGAGTGTCATGCTATATGACAATATTCAGGGTAGGGAGGGATGCCTACGCTGTTAAAATTCATCCAGCTCACCATTCCATGCACTCCTATCCCAAACCATATGATCATATGTGTTAGATAAAATAGGTTAAACTACTATGACAAAAAGACTCAAAATATAATAGCTCAACACAGAGAAGTTTTTTTTCTATTATAAGCCCAGAAACATCCCAAATGAAAATATGTCCTGTTTTCCAGAATATTTTCATTAGAACCTAGAGGTCACTTGGTATTGATATGGAATCAATAAAAGCAACTGCTTTTAGCAATGGGTCAAAGTTATTTTTTT